>NC_133324.1:755451772-755751772 GCF_042186555.1 Aquarana catesbeiana
ATATAGTATACATACACACATATATATATATATATATATATATATATATATATATATATATATATAAAACCATCTTCCGAAATTTGAATTTCTTATAAAATGAATTTGAATTTGAATAGAAAAGATTAGAATAGAGTAGAAGAGAAAAGACTAGAAAAACAATAGAACAGAATAGAATAAATTATATATATTATATTTTATTCTGTTCTGTTCTATTGTTTGTCTAGTCTATTATTTTCTATTCTAATCTTTTCTATTCAAATTCGAATTCATTCTATACGAAATTCCACTTTCAGAAGCCATCTTCCGAAATTCGAATTTCGTATAGAATGAATTCAAATTCGAATAGAAAAGTTTAGAATAGAATAGAAAAGAATAGCATAGAAAAACAATGAAACAGAATAGAAAATTATATATATATATATATATATATATAAACATCTTCCAAAATTCGAATTTCATATAGACCGAAATCAAATTTGAATGTAAAAGATTAGAATAGAATAGAAAATAATAGAAAAGAATAGACTAGAAAAACAATAGAACAGAATAGAAGAAAATATAATATATATATTATATTTTCTTCTATTCTGTTCTATTGTTTTTATAGTCTATACGTTTCTATTATTTTCTGTTCTAATTTTTTCTATTCAAATTCGAATTCATTTTATACGAAATTCAAACTTCAGAAGCCATGTTCCGAAATTCGAATTTCGTATAGAATGAATTTGAATTTGAATTGAAAATACTATTATAGATTATAAAATAATAGAAAAGAAAAGCATAAAAAAACAATAGAAGAGAATAATAAAAAAAAAATTATATATATATATATATATATATATATATATATATATATATATATATAATTTTTTTTATTATTCTCTTCTATTGTTTTTTTATGCTTTTCTTTTCTATTATTTTATATTCTATAATAGTATTTTCAATTCAAATTCAAATTCATTCTATACGAAATTCAAATTTCGGAACATGGCTTCTGAAGTTTGAATTTCGTATAGAATGAATTCAAATTTGAATAGAAAAAATTAGAACAGAAAATAATAGAAACGTATAGACTATAAAAACAATAGAACAGAATAGAAGAAAATATAATATATATATTATATTTTCTTCTATTCTGTTCTATTGTTTTTCTAGTCTATTCTTTTCTATTATTTTCTATTCTATTCTAATCTTTTACATTCAAATTTGATTTCGGTCTATATGAAATTCGAATTTTGGAAGATGTTTATATATATATATATAATTTTCTATTCTGTTTCATTGTTTTTCTATGCTATTCTTTTCTATTCTATTCTAAACTTTTCTATTCGAATTTGAATTCATTCTATACGAAATTCGAATTTCGGAAGATGGCTTCTGAAAGTGGAATTTCGTATAGAATGAATTCGAATTTGAATAGAAAACATATTCTATTGCTTTATTATTTTATATTCTACCTTATTGTTTTTTTTAGAAAAACGTTTTCTATTTTTTTTTTTATTTGATTATGTTTTCGAATTCAATTCGAATATGTTTTCAAATTCGATTCGAATATGTTTTCGAATTCGATTCGAATATGATTTCGAATTCGAATCGAATATGTTTTCGAATTCGATTCGAATATGTTTTCGAATTCGATTCGAATTCGTTCGTTTTTTTTTTCGGATTCGTTTAAATTCTTTACTTTTGTCATTCGGAAATTCGGATGCATCCGAATTTCCGAATAATGAAAAATTCGTCTGAATTTCGATTCGGAACGAAACGAAATGCACATGCCTATTGGAAGCTAGCATCATCAAGATTGAGGAGGAAAAGGGTAGTCAGCATAGGCAGTCTTCAAGGGGTCCCACATCCATAGCAATTTCAATAAGTTACATCATCATCAGGTGCTTAATAGCTGCTGATCCAAGACTGATTCATTTTTATGAATGTGAGCATTTTTATGAATGTGCGTTCAGAAAGCACGCTGGATGCAGGACAGGCAAGTAGCTCAATTACATATTGAGCAAGTTCTGGCCAGTGGTCCATCCTCAAGACCCAGTAACTAGGGATGGGCGAATGGTTCATCCTGAGCATAAGTTCGGAACTTTGGGTGTTCGGGACGTTCGGCAAACACCGAACGAACAATATGCAGTGTTCGGGGCAAATTCGAAAGCCACCGAAACACTGTTAAAGTCTATAGGACACTAACATGAAAAATCAAAAGTGCTCATTTTAAAGGCTTATGTGCAAGTTATTGTCATAAAGTGTTTTGGGGACCCAGGTCATGCACCAGAGGACATGTATCAATGCAAAAAAAAAAGTTTTAATAACGGCCGTTTTTTCAGGAGCAGTGATTTTAACAATCCTTAAAGTGAAAAAATAAAAATAAAATATTCCTTTAAATATCATGCCCAGGTGGTGTCTATAGTATGCCTGTAAAGTGGAACAGTTTTCCCATGTTTAGAACAGTACCACAGCAAAATGGCATTTCAAAAGGAAAAAAGTAATTTAAAACTGATCACGGCTGTAATGAATTGTCGGGTCTCGGCAGTATAGATAAAACTCATTGAAAAAAATGACATGGGTCCCCCCAGTCCATTACCAGGCCCTTTGGGTCTGGTATGAATATTAAGGGAAACCCTGAACCAAAAATTAAAAAAAAAAATAGCTTGGGGGTCCCCCCAAAATCTATTCAGGTCTGGTATGGATTTTAAGGGGAGCCCTGCACCAACATTTTTAAAAAAATGGCATAGGGGTCCCCCCAAAATCCATAGCAGACCCTTATCCGAGGGGGGAGACGAGAGAGCACCCCCCCTCTGCCTGAACCCTACCAGGCCACATGCCCTTAACATGGGGAGGGTGCTTTGGAGTAGCCCCCCAAAGCACCTTGTCACCATATTGATGGGGACAAGGGCCCTTATCCCAACAACCCTTGCCCAGTGATTGTATGTGGGCGGGGGCTTATCAGAATCTGGAAGCCCCCTTTAACAAGACAGGACACTTCCTTTATTAAAAGATAAAAAAATTAGAATGTCCCGCAATGTCCATTCATCTTCTATCACGCCGCCGCCGAACTGAAAAAAGAAAGCACCACCTCTTCGGGAGGCTCCCACCGAGTGACGCTTCTTCTTGATGACAGCTCTTATATAGCTGAGGATGGGGCCACCTGGTGACATAAACATATGACCCCCACCCCCCAATGCCTCATGACGTCAGAGGAAGGGGGCTTAGCACCATATAGCAATATGGTGTGACCAAATCCCCATATTTTTGAAATTTTTTGTCTTTTTGAGAAATGTTTAGGTGTTTTTAAACTAGCCTTGCTGGAGGTGAATCTTTTTGCATGTGTGCGGTGTAATATTTCTTTTCTATTGTATGGTCTTATGGCTGCACCAGCTTTATTGAGAAGGTGTGCCCCCCAAATATCTTGTTTGTGTATTGTATGGATTCTGACCAAATCCTTTTGGGATAGGTGCACCCTAATCCCTCATTAAGTACCTCTCATTAGTGTCCACTTGTGTCATAGGTGGAGACCTTTAAATTCTCCCATTTAGAAGAGTGTAGCTCTCATGGTTCAGAGAAGCAGGATCTCACAAATCTATGGAAAGTGTAGGACCCACTAATTATGGGGTACTTTGTCGCAGTAAGTGGGCTTCGCACCATATAGCAATATGGTGTGACCAAATCCGCATATTTTTGAAAATGTCTTTTTGAGAAATGTTTAGGTGTTTTTAAACTAGCCTTGCTGGAGGTGAATCTTTTTGCATGTGTGCGCTGTAATATTTCTTTTCTGTCAGAGGAAGGGGGTCACCCATTTACATCACCAAGTGGCCCCCCCTTAGCTATATAAGAACTGTCACCAAGAAGAAGCATCACTCGGCAGGAGCCTCCGATGGAGGTAGAGCTGTTGCATTTTTTTTCTTTTTGCGGGTCGTCAGGCGGCATGATAGAAGATGAATGGACATTGTGGGACATTTTTTTTAATCTTTTAATAAAGGACTTGTCCCTAAGTGGCTCCTGTCTTTTTTACTATTTTTGACACTTTCTTTTTGTTAAAGGGGGCTTTGAGATTTAGATAAGCCCCCCGCCCGCATACCCCCACAACCACTGGGTAAGGGTTGTGGGGATGAGGCCCTTGTCCCCATCAACATGAGGACAAGGTGCTTTGGGGGGGCTACTCCAAAGCACCGTCACCATATTGAGGGCATGTGTCCTGGTACGGTTCAGGGGGGCACTCTCTCATCCCCCCTCTTTTCCTGAGGCCTGCCAGGTTGCGTGCTCAGATAAGGGTCTGGTATGGATTTTGGGGGGACCCCTACACCATTTAAAAAAAAAAATTGGTGCAGGATACCCCTTAATTTTCATACCAGACCTGAAGGGCCTGGAATGGATTTTGGGGGGACCCCAGCGCATTTTTTTTTGGTTTGGGGTCTGGTAATAGACTGGGGGGAACCCATGCTATTTTTTTCAATGAGTGTTATCTATATTGCCGAGACCCGACAATTCATTACAGCCGCGATCAGATTTAAATTACTTTTTTCCTTTAGAAATGTCATTTTGTTGTGGTACTGTTCTAAACACTGGAAAAATGTGCCAATTTACAGGCATACTATAGACACCCCCCAGGCACAATATTTAACGGAATGTTTTATTTTTATTGTTTCACTTTAAGCATTAAAAAAATCACTGCTCCCAAAAAAACGGCCGTTGTTAAAACTTTTTTTGCATTGATACATGTCCCCTGCGGCAGGACCCAGGTCCCCAAACACATTTTATGACAATAACTTGCATATAAGCCTTTAAAATGAGCACTTTTGATTTTTCATGTTCGTGTCCCATAGACTTTAGCGGTGTTTGGGTGTTCGTCCACATTTTTTGCCTGTTCGGATGTTCTGGTGCGAACCGAACCGGGGGGGTGTTTGGCTCATCCTTACCAGTAGGGATGAGCCGAACACCCCCCTGTTCGGTTCGCACCAGAACATGCGAACAGGAAAAAAGTTTGTTTGATCACGCAAACACCGTTAAAGTCTATGGCACACGAACATGAATAATCACAAGTGCTAATTTTTAAGGCTTATATGCAAGTTATTGTCATAAAAAGTGTTTGGGGACCTGGGTCCTGCCCCAGGGGACATGGATCAATGCAAAAAAAGTTTTAAAAACGGCCGTTTTTTCAGGAGCAGTGATTTTAATAATGCTTAAAGTCAAACAATAAAAGTGTAATATCCCTTTAAATTTCATAGCTGGGGGGTGTCTATAGTATGCCTGTAAAGGGGCACATGTTTCCTGTGTTTAGAACAGTCTGACAGCAAAATGACATTTTGAAGGAAAAAACCCATTTAAAACTACTTGCGGCTATTGCATTGCCGGTCCGACAATACATACAGATAGTTCATTGATAAAAACGGCATGGGAATTCCCCACAGGGGAACCCCGAACCAAAATTTTCTTTTAAAAAATGACGTGGGGGTCCCCCTAAATTCCATACCAGGCCCTTCAGGTCTGGTATGGATATTAAGGGGAACCCCAGCCAAAATTAAAAAAAAAATGATGTGGGGGTCCCCCTAAATTCCATAGCAGACCCTTATCTGAACACGCAACCTGGCAGGCCGCAGGAAAAGAGGGGGGGACGAGAGTGCGGCCCCCCTCCTGAACCGTACCAGGCCACATGCCCTCAACATTAGGAGGGTGCTTTGGGGTAGCCCCCAAAACACCTTGTCCCCATGTTGATGAGGACAAGGGCCTCATCCCCACAACCCTGGCCGGTGGTTGTGGGGGTCTGTGGGCGGGGGGCTTATTGGAACCTGGAAGCCCCCTTTAACAAGGGGACCCCCAGATCCCGGTCCTCCCCCCTGTGTGAAATGTTAAGGGGGTACTTACCAGTACCATTTCACTAAAAAACTGTTAAAAATGTTAAAAATGACAAGAGACAGTTTTTGACAATTCCTTTATTTAAATGCTTCTTCTTTCTTCTATCTTCCTTCATCTTCTTCATCTGGTTCTTCTGGTTCTTCCTCCGGCGTTCTCGTCCAGCATCTCCTCCGCGGCATCTTCTATCTTCTTCTCCTCGGGCCGCTCCGCACCCATGGCATGGGGGAGGCTCCCGCTCTTCTCTTCATCTTCTTCATCTTCTTCTCTTCTTCTTTTCTTCTCTTCTTCTCTTCTTCTCTTCTTCATTTTCTTCTCCGGGACGCTCCGCATCCATGCTGACATGGAGGGAGGCTCCCGCTGTGTGACGGCGTCTCCTCGGCTGACGGTTCTTAAATAACGGGGGGCGGGGCCACCCGGTGACCCCGCCCCCCCTCTGACGCACGGTGACTTGACGGGACTTCCCTGTGACGTCACGGGGAATGCCACAGGGAAGTCCCGTCATGTCCCGTGCGTCAGAGGGGTGCGGGGTCATTGGGTGGCCCCGCCCCCCCGTTATTTAAGAACCGTCAGACGAGGAGACGCGTCACACAGCGAGAGCCTCCCTCCATGCCAGCATGGGTGCGGAGCGGCCCGGAGAAGAAAATGAAGAGAAGAGAAGAAAAGAAGAAGAGAAGAAGATGAAGAGAAGAGCGGGAGCCTCCCCCCATGCCATGGGTGTGGAGTGGCCCGAGGAGAAGAAGATAGAAGATGCCGCGGAGGAGATGCTGGATGAGAACGCCGAAGGAAGAACCAGAAGAGCCAGAAGAACCAGAAGAAGAAGATGAAGGAAGATAGAAGAAAGAAGAAGCATTTAAATAAAGGGATTGTCAAAAACTGTCTTTTGTCATTTTTAACATTTTTGACAGTTTTTTAGTGAAATGGTAGGGGTAAGTACCCCCTTACCATTTCACACGGGGGGGGCCGGGATCTGGGGGTCCCCTTGTTAAAGGGGGCTTCCAGATTCCAATAAGCCCCCCGCCCGCAGACCCCCACAACCACCATCCAGGGTTGTGGGGATGAGGCCCTTGTCCTCATCAACATGGGGACAAGGTGTTTTGGGGGGCTACCCCAAAGCACCCTCCCTATGTTGAGGGCATGTGGCCTGGCACGGTTCAGGAGGGGGGGGCCGCACTCTCATCTCCCCCTCTTTTCCTGCGGCCTACCAGGTTGCGTGCTCAGATAAGGGTCTGGTATGGAATTTAGGGGGACCCCCACGTCATTTTTTTTTATTTTGGCCGGGGTTCCCCTTAATATCCATACCAGACCTGAAGGGCCTGGTATGGAATTTAGGGGGACCCCCACGTCGTTTTTTTTTTTAAATTTTGGTTCGGGGTTCCCCTGTGGGGAATTCCCATGCCATTTTTATCAATGAACTTCTATGTGTATTGTCAGACCGGCAATGCCATAGCCGCGAGTAGTTTTAAATGGGTTTTTTCCTTCGAAATGTCATTTTGCTGTCAGACTGTTCTAAACACAGGAAACATGCGCCCCTTTACAGGCATACTATAGCCACCCCCAGCTACGAAATTTAAAGGGATATTACACTTTTATTGTTTGACTTTAAGCATTATTAAAATCACTACTCCTGAAAAAACGGCCGTTTTTAAAACTTTTTTTTTGCATTGATCCATGTCCCCTGGGGCAGGACCCAGGTCCCCAAACACTTTTTATGACAATAACTTGCATACAAGCCTTTAAAATTAGCACTTTTGATTTCTCCCATAGACTTTTAAAGGGTGTTCCGCGGCAATCGAATTTGCCGCAAACACCCCAAATTGTTCGCTGTTCGGCGAACTTGCGAACAGCCAATGTTCGAGTCGAACATGAGTTCGACTCGAACTCGAAGCTCATCCCTACTTACCAGTAACCCAGTGGATGCTCTATTGGAAAGGTCTCCAAGTCTGCTCTTACCCCTAGATATTCCTGCACCATGTAATGCAGACACTGGCAATGGTTGCTTGAACCGATCAGACCTTGGCGATAAGGACTGAAAAATTATTTAAAGGCATTGGTCAGCCGGCCACCTTCTCCACCGCTCTTCCTCTGACTGAATGAAGCCTCAGCAACACATTGTCCAGCACCAGTAAATTGTAACCACCCAGGGTCTGAAAAGGCATTGCACAAACCTTTCTTCAAGGCCTCCTGAAGATGTTTCATCCCATGCTCCCTCTGCGAAGGCAGGATGAGTTCTGCAACCTTACCCTTGTAACGTGGTTTAAGAAGGGTTGCCAGCCAGTAATGATTCCTCTCCTTAATACCACGAATCCTAGGGTTCTTTCGCAGGCTTTGCAGAATCAGCTCATGCTTACCAGTAACCCAGTGGATGCTCTGTTGGAAAGGTCTCCAAGTCTGCTCTTGCCCCTAGATATTCCTGCACCATGTAATGCAGACACTAGCGATGGTTTCTTGAACCAATCAGACCTTGGCACTGAGGACTGAAAAATTGTTTAAAGGCATCGGTCAGCGGCCACCTTCTCCACCGCTCTTCCTCTGACTGAATATAGCCTCAGCAATACGTTGTCCAGCACCAGGAAATTGTAACCACCCAGGGTCTGGAAATGCATTGCACAAACCTTTCTTCAAGGCCTCCTAAAGAGGTTTCATCCTATGCTCCTTCTGCGAAGGCAGGATGAGTTCTGCAACCTTACCCTTGTAATGTGGATCAAGAAGGGTTTCTAGCCAGTAATGATTCCTCTCCTTGATACCACGAATCCTAGGGTCCTTACGCAGGCTTTGCAGAATCAGGGAGGCCATGCAGCATAAGTTTGCAGAGGCATTTGATTCTGAGTCACTAATGCCGCGTACACACGACCGGACTTTCCAGCTTGCTTGGTCCGGCGGACAAGAGTCCGCCGGACAATCCGATCGTGTGTGGGCTCCAGCAGACTTTTTTTTCTCAAAAGTTTGATGGACTTAGATTTGAAACATGTCTCAAATCTGTCCGACGGACTCGAGTCCGGTCGAAAAGTCCGCTCGTCTGTTTTGTCCGACGGACAAAAACCGACGCTAGGGCAGCTATTGGCTACTGGCTATGAACTTCCTTATTTTAGTCCGGTCGTACATCATCACGTACGAATCCATCGGACTTTGGTTGATCGTGTGTAGGCAAGTCCGTTCATTTGGAAAGTCCGTCGTAAAGTCCGTTGAAAAGTCCGCCGGACAAAGTCTGCCGTAAAGTCCGGTTGTGTGTACGCGGCATAAGGATCACATGATCAGTAACTATCTCCTCCCAGCCATGTACAACTCTTTGGGTTTCTGGGGACTAAAAACCATCCCTTGAAGTCTGCTGCTGAATGTTATCCTCTACATCCATGCTGACACAATCCTCCTCCTCCTCTATTTCCTGTTTGTTTGGCAGGCCCTCAGGAATGCTATCTGGATTAAGAGTGCCTTGTGAAGAAAGGAAGTCCTCCTCTTCTGGCAGTTGTTCTGCCTCAAGTGCCCTGTCCATGATTCCATGAAGCACATGCTCCAGCAGGAAGACTAGAGGGTCAGTGTCACTGATGCATGCATTGTTGCTGCTCACCACCCTTGTGGTCTCCTCAAATGATGACAGGACAGTGCATGTATCCTTGATCAGTAGCCACTGGTGTGGCGAAAAGAAGCCAAGCTCCCCTGACCCTGTCCTGGTGCCATACTCGCACAGGTACTCATTGATGGCCCTCTGCTGTGTGGAGCTGCTGCAGCATTGCCAATGTTGAGTTCCACCTGGTGGGCATGGCACAAATGAGGGGGTTGGTGGGCAGGTTGCATTCCCTTTGAATGTCAGCCAGCCGAGCACTGGCATTGTTAGACCAGCAGAAAAGACCACAGATTTTCTGGCCTGCCTCATGAGATCCTGTAAGCCTGGGTACCTGCTCAAGAACTGCTGCACCACCAAATTCAGGATGTGTGCCAAACATGAAGCATGGGTCAAGTGTCCCTGTCGGAGGGCGAAGAGAAGGTCGGTGCCATTGTTACACACAACCATTTCTGGCTGAAGCTGGCATGGCGTCAACCACCTCTGAGCCTGCCCCTGCAGAGCTGACATAATCTCTGCCCCAGTGTGGCTCCTGTCCCCTAGGCAGACAAACTCAAGCACCCCATGGCATCTTTTAGCCTGACTGCTTGCATAGCCCCTTGAATGCTTACGGAGCACCGCTGGTTCAGAGGACAAATCTGCAGAGGAAGAGGCCATAGAGGAAGAAGAAAAGGAGGGGGTGGAGGAAAGATCTGAGGCAGAATCACCACTAGCATTTTGGAGGTGTGGTGGTGGAGCAAGCTCCAACAACACTTAACCCTGTCCTGTATCCTTCCCAGCTGCCAGCAGAGTTACCCAGTGTGCCATGAAGGAAAGGTAACGTTCCTGCCCAGGCCGGCTGGACCATGAGTCAGCGGTAATATGAACTTTACTGCTGACCGCCCTGTCCAACGAGGCCAAAACAATGCCTTCCACATGCCGGTAGAGAGCCGGAATGGCCTTCCGTGAAAAGAAATGGCATTTTGGAACCTGCCACAGGTACAGAGTTACAGCACAGTCCACAAATTCACGACAGGGGGCAGAGTCTAACAGCTGAAAAGGCAGCAGTTGCAGTGCTAGAAATTTGGTCAAGCTAGCATTTAGACGCTGAGCATGTGGATGGCTGGGACCAAATTTATTTTTGCTGTTCAGCAACTGGGGTAGGGAAATTTGTCTGCTAAAATCAGATGGTGGTGTACTGCTAGCAGATTGGCTGCGAGTACACGGGCACCTATTGCTATACCTTCATTCCTCTTAGTGCAGGTTTTTGAGAGGACTGGAGGTATAGTAAGGTTGGAGATCCCAGATGAGGAGCAAGGAGAAGTCCACCTTTTTCTTTGATGTGGGTCTTTCAAGTGCTGTTGCCAATGGACTGCATGGCAGGTCGTTATATGTCAGGTCAAGCATGTGGTGCCCAAGTGGCTGCTGTTCTGGCCACGCTTGATCCGCTTCAGACATAGGTTGCAAACAGCAATGGTGCGACCTGCTGCACACGTGTCGAAAAAGGCCCACAGGAACTTTTAAAAGTCAGCAGGGAGTCAGCAACGTCCTGCACCTGTGGAGGTCTGCAGTGTGATGAAATAGGGTGGCTGCCCTTAAGCTAGAGGACATCCTGCCTCATTGGAGTTGTGCCTCCTCCTCCTTCTCTCTTCTCTCAGGCACCCAAGTACAGTCAGCGACCTCATCAACCCCTCCCTCCTTGTCACTGGAGCAAACTTGGCAGTATAGAAAAAATATAGCAGCGCTAAAAATTTGAACAAACATTAAATAAATAAAGATTCAATAAAATTGATAATCAGCAGTGATATGGTAAAAAGTTCATCATAGTATTGTTGTTGAAACAAACACAATCCAAGTATTAAAGATGGTCAGAAGTGAAACTGTTCTTCAGTAGGAAACTAATCGTGCTCAGATTCCATAAACCAAGTGTAGATAATTGATGTAATAAGTGAGAGATAAATCATCCACCGCAACCAAAGTGATACCTCCATACAGAATACGCGCTTACCTCAAGGCAAGATATATGAGCCTGCCAATTACCCGCCCAGGGCTTTTATCCGAGGACAGGGGAGACATTGCCACAGCAGGATCCTAGGGATGTGGTCAGCAAACAGCCCAGATCACCCGAGTCATAGGTTCAGATAGATAGTCAACTCCAGGTACCGTTCGGATATTCCCCAGAATAAAAAGAACTCACCATAGCATAATACTGACGGACCATCATTTATATTACAGAATAAAATACCACTTACAATTTCCAAGGTTTAAAAACACATAACAGCCGGCCGACTAGTACGAACGCCCATCCACTGGACTAACACGCGATGGCGTCAGCACGTCAGCTCCTCCCAACGCACGTTTCGTCATATATTGACGTTACCTGGGGCACGGGCGACGCACTGACGTATCGTGTAATATATAGTATGGATGAACCAAGCCTCGATGTGAATCAGAAACTGGAAATCATCTATCGCCTCACCAGGAAGACTGGCAAGGGACCAGATTCACCATATTGGATGTTGGAAAAGTAGTCTGCCACGAACAATCCGAAGCAGGAAACTATAAAAATTATATATTAGAAGTGCAAATAAAAAGATCTATTGATACCGAGTGTCTATAACAACATCCCGGTCATGATCGGTTTCTAAAGGGGTTTAGAAAAACTCCAAACCCTCCTCACCATCATCGGTGGATTAAGGCAGCGGGCAAGTAAACTAAATAGTGGGACAACGAGAACAAAAAAATATTGAGATATTTTTTAAATATCAACCCTATTCTAAATCATGTGCAGCCGCAATGCAATCAAGCATTACTTAGTTGCTCATCCAATAAATTAAAATTAATATTTAAAATTTATATTTAAATGTATGTATGATTAATGAACAGCAGTGAACATATAGGAGACAAATAAGGGATTCATACCCTATGAACACTGCATTAATAAGTGTAGAAACTTTTTGGGATGTACATATTTACGATATTACTGGATAATATGTACAAAAGAAAATACGGAGTATTGGTCAGTTAACACAATATTCAGATTAGAGATGATTTCCGTTGATCCACAAAGGGCCTATAACATCCCCACATATACACTAAGAAAATAGGCATATTAACCCACAAATATAGAGAATATCATATAAACAATCACACAAGATCCAAAATGCCTCAAGAGTTGTCTATGAATGCATTGATGTCTATATCGACATTAAGACCATATAGGGTATAACATTTGATTTTATGGACACATAGCATTTCAAGTCTAGAGATGCTCCTAACAAGAGAACTCCCTCTCCATTGGGGGCGATATTTGTCAATCCCCAAAAAGATGGTTTTAGAGGGGTCCTTGTTGTGTGTGGTCAAATAATGTTTGGAAACTGAATGTTTGGGAAAACCATTCTTGATATTTGTAATGTGTTTAGT
Source organism: Aquarana catesbeiana (assembly GCF_042186555.1). Lineage (NCBI taxonomy): Eukaryota > Metazoa > Chordata > Amphibia > Anura > Ranidae > Aquarana > Aquarana catesbeiana. The sequence goes on from NC_133324.1 coordinate 755,464,590, forward strand.
CTGACAGAGAGGGGTCGCTTAGTCCTGCCCACATATTGTAACCCACAAGGGCACTGGAGCAGGTAAACGACCCCCTCCATCGAGCATGTGATAAAGGGTTCAATCTCGTGCTCAATATTTGTACTATGGGAAATGAATCTTTGAGTCCGTCTTTGTGTGCACCTGTTTATGGAGCACACTCGACACCGCCCACATTTATAGAAACCTGTAAGGTTATCAAAAAACCTCTTTTATTAGTAGGGGGATCTAGAACATTTGGGACCAATTTTCCATTAATGATGGTGCAAACTTGGCAGTATGCTGCAGCTGGTGGAACATGACCGCCAGTTTCTTGTCTTTCTGTGGCATCCCCTCTCTCTAGGCTCACGTTACTCCCTTCCTCAATCTGGGAACTAACATCGGAGCCTTAAAATTGCAGCGCATCCTCCAGCAGCATGTACCCAACACTGTGGTCTAATAATTCTGGGGACTCCTCTGTGTATGATGGTGGGGCTATGGAAGGAGTGACTGTGGACAAGGAGCCGGTGGAATAGGCCGTTTGGCAGCTGCATTGGAAAGCAAACTACTCTGAGCCTGGGTGACAGAGGATGAGGAGGATGAGGACAGCTTTGTTATCCACTCCACCAACTCTTCTGCATGTTGTGGCTCAATAACACGGCCAGCAGCAGAAAAAAAAAGGACAAGCGTGCCCCACGGCCACCTGCAGATAATGCACCATGTCCACGACCACCACTGTTGACTGTAGACACAGAGGCTGCTTGCCCTCTTTTAGTGGCCTGTGAGCATCTGCCTCTCCTTGGTGCCATCCAGACATGATGTATTTTTTGTTTTGGAACACCACACTACACTGTATTAGATACTGTTTACACTGCCAGAAGTGTATTAGAAACTGTACACACTGTATTAGATATTGTGTACACCACCTGCACTGTATTAGAAACTGTACAACAGCTGCACTGTATTTTATACTGTGTACACCACCAGAGGCGTAGAAGAAAATGTACACACTGTATTAGATACTGTGTACACCGCCTGAAGTGTATTAGAAACAGTACACCACAGAATGCACTGTAGATATAGGCTACACTGGATGCAGAGATATATATATATATATATATATATATATATATATATATATATATATATACACACACACACACACACACACACACACACACACACACACACAAATATATACGACGCTGTATATAAATATTAATAGATTGCCTGCACTGACTGAATAGCGAGTAAACACTGAATATATTGTCTATGCTAAATGCAGAGTATATATATATATATTAGACTAACTGTATATACAGTATCTCACAAAAGTGAGTACACCCCTCACATTTTTGTAAATATTTTATTCTATCTTTTCATGTGACAACACTGAAGAAAAATTACACTTTGCTGCAATGGAAAGTAGTGGTTGTACAGCTTATATAACAGTGTAAATTTGGCGTCCCCTCAAAATAACTCAAAACACAGCCATTAATGTCTAAATCGCTGGCAACCAAAGTGAGTACACCCCTAAGTTAAAATGTAAAATTGGGGCCCAAAGTGTCAATATTTTGTGTGGCCACCATTGTTTTCCAGTATTGCCTTAAATTAACCCTCTTGGGCATGGAGTTCACCATGGCTTCACAGGTTGCCACTGGAGTCCTCTTCCACTCCTCCATGATGACATCACGGAGCTGGTGGGGGTTAGAGACCTTGTGCTCCTCCACCTTCTGTTTGAGGATGTCCCACAGATGCTCAATAGGATTTAGGTCTGGAGACATGCTTGGCCAGTCCATCAGGAGGCAGTGGTTGTTTAGAAGGTGTGCTTGGGGTCAGTAAGTTGGAATACTGCCCTGTGGCCCAGTCTCCGAAGGGAGGGGATCATGCTCTACTTCAGTATGTCACAATACATGTTGGCATTCATGGTTTCCTCAATGAACTGCAGCTCCCCTATTCTGGCAGCACTCATGCAGCCCAAGACCATGACACTCCCACCACCATGCTTGACTCTAGGCAAGACACACTTGTCTTTGTTCTCCTCACCTGGTTACCGCCACACACGCTTGACACCATCTGATCCAAATAAGTTTATTTTGGTCTCATCAGACCACAGGTCATGGTTCCAGTAATCCATGTCCTTAGTCTGCTTGTTTTCAGCAAACTGTTTGTGGGCTTTCTTGTGCATCATCTTTAGAAGAGGCTTCCTTCTGGGACGACAGCCATACAGATCAATTTGATGCAGTGTGCGGCGTATAGTCTGAGCACTGACAGGCTGACCCCCAACCCCATAAATCTCTGCAGCAAAGCTGGCAGCACTCATACATCTATTTCCCAAAGACAACCTCTGGATATGACACTGAGCACATGCACTCAACTTCTTTGGCGAGGCCTGTTCTGAGTGCAACCTGTCCTGTTAAACTGTTGTATGGTCTTGGCCACCGTGCTGCAGCTCAGTTTCAGGGTATTGGCAATCTTTTATAGCCTAGGCCATCTGTATGTATAGCAACAATTCTTTTTTCAGATTCTCAGAGAGTTCTTTGCCATGAGGTGCCACGTTGAACTTCAAGTGACCAGTATGAGTGAGTGAGAGAGATAACACCAAATTTAACACACCTGCCCCCCATTCACACTTGAGACCTTGTAATACTAACGAATCACATGACACCGGGAGGCAAAATGGCTAATTGGGCCCAATTTGGACATTTTCACTTAGGGGTGTACTCACTTTTGTTGCCAGTGGTTAAGACATTATTGGCTGTGTGTTGAGTTATTTTGAGGGGACAGAAATTTTACACTGTTAAACAGGCTGTAAACTCACTACTTTACATTGTAGCAAAGTGTCATTTCTTTAATGTTGTCACATGAAAAGATTTAATAAAATATTTACAAAAATGTGATAGGTGTACTCACTTTTGTGAGATACTGTATATATCAAATACACTGCCACTAACTGAATAACCTGCCTGCTTAATCTAACTCAAGCTATCTCTCTGTCCACACCAACAACACTATACACGGCCGTCGTGTAAGTAGCCTTATATAGTGTGGGGCATGGGCTTAGTCCCCCTGAGCCATGATTGGCCAAAGGCACCTTGAATTTTCCGCGAATGCCCCACTTATGTTAGACCCCAACATCGAGCTCATCCCTATGCTAAGGATGTCACATGTGAGGTATTTTAGGTAGTAAGTGTACTGGAACATCCATTATGTAAACTATAGGGCCATCTAAGATTATTTCCTATGACCTTTGGGTAAATATTATAACATAAGTAAACTTTGCATATTTAACTGCAGTTCAATCACTGAGATGTTATACCCAGGAGAAAGGGACAGGCAAGGTGTCAAACATCCCTATGCTAAGGACATCACATGTGAGGTATTTTAGGTAGTAAGTGTACTGGAACATCCATTATGTAAACTATAGGGCCATCTAAGATTATTTCCTATGACCTTTGGGTAAATATTATAACATAAGTAAACTTTGCATATTTAGCTGCTGTTCAATCACTGAGATGTTATGCCCAGGGGAATGGGACAGGCAAGCTGTCAAACATCTATAACCACTTTCTTATAGGTTTTAGAGTCTTGGATTCTCTATTAAATGTGACAGGTAAATAAGAGGGCAGATTCAAAGACTGCACATAAATAGCAAGCTTGAAACTATACTGGAAAGTTAGATAAAGTGGTTGTTATGGGAGTGTGTTCAGGGGTATTCTTGTGTTCCCTGAATCTCCCTCCCAAACATTTTTTCTCTGTTGTAACCCAGGTCAGTGACCAGATCTGAACCTAGTCACATTCCCCCTCCTTGGGTCTTTATGCCCCATGTTGGCATGGTGTCCACCGTAGCATTTGCAGTGGCAAGGCAGTGTAGGACTGGCCAGAAGAGGGATTATTTTGACACAGTTGGTCAGCTTAAACAGTATATGTGAACTAAATATCCCTGTTCTTTATTGCATAGTTAGCTGGAAAGGGTGTAGCACTGTGCAGAAGGTCCATCCAGAATGTGTAGTGTTAATATGTGGTCATAACCCTTTAGCACCTGATAGTTTGAATACATGTACAAGCTTTTCGAATTTGAGCACAGGTATATCTTTTCTCTGTGTTCAGGGGTATTCTTGTTTTCCCTGAACCTCCCTTCCAAACATTTTGAAAGATCTACATAAAATGCAATCACTGAAGAGTTATTCCCATGGGAATGGGACAAGCAAGCTGTTAAACATCTATAATTATATATTTAATAACTGTACTGTGCTTATATATACATATATGCGATCAATGTGTAAGTCATACAAACTGTGTGAAAATATCAGAAAATTATGTTATAAAAATAAATAAAAGGGATAAATATATAGTGAATAGAGCACAGGGTCAATTAATGTCCATATGCAGGTGAACCATATGAGCCTTGCAAAGAGAATCAAACGGTATTTCCGTATACCTGACAAGATCAGCTAGGTATAATCACAGCAATTACCACACTCACAAGACCCTCTCAGTACTGAGGAAATAGCTTCTTGGTGAACACAAAAAGAGATGATGCAGAGGTTATGTTCAAAGCTATCTGATTTAATTCTCGGCGGGTATACAATTTATATACGTTATCATTAACCAATCATTATATGGAAGATGGGCGTGGTTAATACAGAGGTGTACATTTCACATCATTACATATCATTACATATCATTAATTATGCCATCTGCTTTCGTGACCCATAGTCATGAGTCCTGCTTCCCTGTTTCATGTCTCATTACACAGGAAAGACGGCCCAGACATATTGAGCCACAATTCTTTATTTAGACGGTACAGAATAAAACTGCTTACACAAGCTATATTTTCTTATATGTACGCTTTATAGAAAACCTGTTATAAAGCTGAAAAACAGAACTAGTTGACTTTAACTAGAGTCTTAATATACAAGTTAAGATATATGAATTTATATGACTCTATGGCCGCACAAGATGGAGTCACCTCTGTTCAGTCATATTACCACAATCCCCTCTTTCAGACACAAAGGTCATGAAAGTGACGAAGGTGACTGACTTCTCTGCATTGTGACACACACATAACAAACTCAAAGCAGGCACACAGAAACAATGCCATAAGCAAAGTCATTATAATACACACAGCAATATCCTTGATCCAGGAAAATACTCCATTGAAACCAAACCATCCCACGTTACCCAGGGGGTTCCCAAGTAATTATTTAGCCTTTTCATCATGTCAATACCCCCTCCGGTTCCAGAGGGGAACCATCCCCAGGTCATGTCCTTTTACAAAAACAATGACCTGGCGTAATGGTGGTTGAGGGGGCATTTAGGATGAACACCAGCCTTGGGTAAGTGGCGTCCCTCACTGTCCCTGAGAATTCCCATTATTGGAACTAATGAGACCAAGTAACACCATCCCTTGGGATCACTCGGAATCCATGGATGGCATGTCCTTCCACAACAAATGTATGTGCTGTCGCCCAAGGCTAGTGGCTGTCTGCTAAGGACCCATTGGGTACCTTCAGAGAATCCTGCAAGGGCAAGCTGTGAGAGTAGCCTAGCCATCTCAGTATGGGGGTCAGAGACATGCATGAAGGTATATATAGTGTGATTTAGGGCACAATCTGAGGTATCAAACACTGTGGAGTTCCCTCAGACTTTGAATACACATCCCCTCTATGTCTAATGAGTGTGTTATTAGCGGTGTTATCGGGTGGGCCACATATAACCTTAAGGGCCCCCCCCCCAGAACACAGAGGCTGGCGGATGACGTGAACCAATACATATATAGTACAGTGCTCATGCCAGCATCCCTCCAAACATTATCCAACAGCTGCAGATTCAAACCATCTTACACACTGAAGTGGTCGAGCACATCTTGGGCACACTACAACAACAATCCCAATATGCCCCCGACCGTCTTCTGGACCACCACACTAAACATGCAAAAAAAGAAAACAATAAACACCTAATCTCAGCTGCATAGCAATTGTCCATGGAATACAAAGGGAGGAAGGGGCATGACAGTCCATAAAAGCAAGTGGGAGGGGCATGACAGCCTTTAGGTCAAATAAAAATAGACCCAAAGAAATACACAAAAAAAAAAGTCTCTTGGATGGCTTCTGAATGTCCATTAAATTTGCAAAAAAGGAAGGAAAAGGAAATGTCCACATTATAACTCTCATTCTCCTCAACTTTTCCCAAAACCTTTGGTTCAATTCTGTGATCATTCATATGTACAGACATGAATTCTCTACCCCAAAACACTGCCTCTTTGTAAGAACAGAACTTTATATCCACAGACAAACTGGAACTGATGTGTTGGGCTAGACCTGGGTCTTCGGGCTGGCACATCTGGATCTCTCTCATGTGGTGCTCACTGGAATTTCGTAGACCTCAGGTTTGTGTCATTTTGGCTTGCCATCAAGGTGTCATTCCCAGGAACACTTTCCAACAGGCGTCCGCCTTTAGTCATCTAAGCACCTCCTATGGTATTCGAACAACAAAGATGAACAACGAAGATTTCCATTTAAAAGCTGTAGTCATCTCTTTATCCAGATAGGGTACAGGGCAGGGTATGAATAGGGTGTAGGGTATGACTGGGGTGGGCATTTCTTTATGTGCATGGGGCTGTGGATGAATGCTGGCTGGCTGGGGCAGATACTCCTCATCCAACATGAGTAATCACAGAATCTACAAATTGAGTTTGTTGCGCTATGATAGAGACAATAAGAATAAGCAGCTAACATAATATTGTTGGATACAATAAAAAGATATGTGGGATATAGGTGTAGCGCTATAGAAAAAGCATAATTAGAAAGTCCATAAAAAGAATTTTCAAGTTCTCTGAAGCAGTCAAGAGCAATTCACAGCAAATCTCTGTAGATATAGAGGGAGAGGAAGCCCATCACCATCACCCAAACACACTGACCCTTACCGTCAGCAGGTGGGTTATATAGCATAACATTATTGGGTGGTAACCACAGGAAAATACTTCTTGTTAACCAAAGCTCCTCACTCCAATGGTGGACTCAAAGTTGCAATAGAGACTGATAGCCAAGATGGTAAAGCCAATGGAGACACTCCACATTTGCAGCAAAATATTGGGTATACATGTGAATGAAAAGAGATGAACTCATTGCACAGACATTCCAAATAAGGATGAATTTATTAGGCACTGGTTCACAAATAAACACTCACACTTAGGCAAAAGGTTAAAAACGAATAAGGAAAGCGACCAGCGCTTCCTACCACTGGGATGGCCGCAGCTCCTCCATCCTCTCCCATGCGTCGCTCATCCCTAAGCTCCGCCCGACATTTCATCACTATCGTGCATCATCAGGGGCGTGGTTGTGACGTGCGACGTTGTACAGTCATGCCAATGAACATTCTTGCTCTCCGCCTCCTCCTGGTACAATGGTTTCCTCTCAGGCGACCTCTCTTCTCTGTGGACTCCCCGTCCTCCAGTGCTTCTTCTATGCCGGTCCTATGGAGGAGAATGGTATAGAAGAAGCACCAGAGGACGGGGAGCCCACAGAGAAGAGAGGCCGCCTGAGAGGAAACCATTGTACCCGGAGGAGACGAAGAGCAAGAATGTTCATTGGCATGACTGTACAACGTCGCATGTCACAATCACAGAATCTACCTGATCAATTCAGGCCTTAACCATTGGAGGTATTAAAAATAATATTCTTCATTGACTCAAACATAAGTAAAGCATGCAGGAATGAAAATGTTTCTTAGCAAGGGTTTTCATTATATAGATATTATATAATATTATATTAGTTTCTTCTATTCCTGGGACCCAAGGGACTTAGAACAGAACATTTTACCCAAACACATATTCTGACTCAGAAGTCTCCCAACTTTGCAAATATGTCTGATCATCAGCAACAAACAAAACATTGAAGGAAAAACAACATTACACCATTAACACTTCATGACTGACACTCTGGGAGTTCAAAAGGTAAATATCCAAAATAGTCATTCTGATTGCTTATTTCAAACAAATCCTTCCCATCACATTTTAGTACCCCATGGACTCAATATAAGTCCCAAACTCCCCCCCCTATTATTCTATATGCAACAGGGATGGAGGCTTTTTTGATTATTGGATTGGCAGTGTTCGCCTGATGTCCATGTAGGGGGCCACCTATGTCCTGGGTGTCAATGTACCAAAATAGGGGGTACATACACCCAGGCCATGACGGCACTATTGACATGAATTCCTATGGCACACTTTGCATTGTACTAATTGTGTGGGTCTGGTTTATTGCGGGACTGGGATTTGAGGTGCTGTTCCTATTTTTGTCTTTTGTCCGGGAGCTGCGATTTGTGGTGCTGGCGCCTTCCCCCTCCCCCCATTTGTGCATCGGGTGAAGCGGGGGATCGGGTGGGCCTGCCTCTACCACAAATCGCCATCACACTATCATGCCATGCACACGATGTCCCCATAGGGCTTTCTGGTGCTGGTGTGTCTGAATCTTTCCATCTGGTGTCACCATACGGAGGAGAGCGTCTCCAGCCTTCATGGGCGGCGGCTGCTGGCGTAGACACCTTTCTTCCTTTCTTGATGCACCTGTGTGATGTTGGGAGGAGCCCATGGGTGTGTGCCAAGTGTATTTAACATCCTCACTCTGTGCTAGCCAGCCATCATGGCAGCACCTCCCTGTGCACACTGCACACTACATGGCACCTACTTTTACATCCTAAACAGGTAATTACATGGTTTTTCTTTTCCTGTTTATGCTCACTCATGCTCACTTTTGATTTTGTCATCTATATGTCTCATGGTCTTCTTTTTCCTTTTTCTTTTTCTCTTTTTCTTCCCCCTTTTTCCCTTTTCTTCTTTTTTTCTCTCTTCTCTTTCTTTTCCTTTCTCTTCCTTTTCTTTGGTCCTTCCTTCTTTTTCTTTTTCCTTTTTCTTTTTCCCCCTTTTTTTTTCTCTTTTCTTTTTCATCTCTGATCCTTTTTTTTTCACATTCCACCTGCACTTTGGCATTGGGCTCTAGCTACTTCCCACAATATAGAATATTCATAGTACACCCAATATATATATATTTTTAGACATGAAGCCCCCTCATACCACTACCTGGATTTCTACCTTTCGTTCCTTTTTCTTGGGGATGATGTATTGTGCACCTGGTCCCTCTCCTGTGTGCTCCTTCTACAGCTCCCGGTACAGACAATTTGGACAGCATCTGATTCCTCGTCCTCCATTTTCCAGACTTATCATGATGTTAGTACTCAGAGGGAGGAGTAACTCTCTCCCTTTTCCCTTGCACACATTCTCCCCGTTGAGGGGTATATTGTTTGATCATACTGGTCTATTCATGTTTTGTTATTTTCTTATAGAGTTGCATGCATCTGCCCCTGAAAAGTGGTATTATCCGTTATGCGTTGGGCTTATAGGATGCATTCTTATGCCTACTAATAGGAACATACTTAGACTCATTATCTACAACCTAATGATCATGTGTTTTACACTGCATAGTGCCATTTAGATGACGTGTAATTATATATGAATCTGCAATAATTAATTTTACCCTATTAAATCTCTAATCTCTTGTTAATTTTATATGCCGTCCCTTTGATATGTATATGTAATGTATTCATGAGGTCAATACCATGTATGTGTGTGTATATATATTAAACCTTTTCTACTATGTGCATTTTTATGTATTGTCAGACTCAATATGCTAATTAAATATACTTTCTAATTATCTCACCCCCACAAATCAAGAGCCTTATTCAAAGTCCCACCTTCCTTTTTCTTATACAATATATGCAGCAATGTATTTAGATCCCGGTTACTTAATTTCAGTAACTCTTCAAACATTTTCCCAAATTTCACCCTTCTGTTACCAAAATCCCTGTGTGTTCATTAAACACAATACAACCACTTTCTCATTCCACATTCATTTGGTCAATCCATTCACTCTCCATTTTTTCATATTTCCCCTTCAAACACCTTTTAAACACCTTAATATTTTTCCCTAGTGCAAAGGATTACACTACCTTAAAGTTACTTCCTTTTTCTTTACCAACCACAATTCATCTGGCATAGCACCTGGAATACATAACTTCCTCATTCCTAGCATAGATATACTTCCCAATTATAATATTCCTAAACTTGTATTTGGTTAAAATCAACATTTTAAAATCCCCAATCATTGTTAATACAGCTTAAACACAATTAAAACCATTTGCACAAATATAACACATTTGCTGTTATTAGGAAAAAAAAAACACCTTTTAACTTCAATAATGTAAGGATAGGCAACTACAACTAAAACAGTCCTTAAAGTCAGACTCTAACCGAAATAATCAAAATACCCTATACATAAATTGAAATGCTACTTTTAAAAATTTGTATCTGATCAGATTCCTCAAAAAAAAATCAACATTTGGTACAAGCGCATACGTGTAATTTATCAGTGACGTGTCACATTCCCCTTTTAATGTTCCCATTTAACTATGCATTGGGCATGGGCTTAATATGTGCCTGACACATTTCATAAATAGACTGACAATAGTTGCAACATTTTAACAATAAACATGTATAACATTTTAAATCTATATAGATAACTCTTCTCAATTAAATCCTTCTTTGACATTCGTTCTCCAGTCCAGCAAGTCTCTCTGACTCGCTGAATATGGAATGCAAATATAGCAGTATGCTCTCCACAAAAGTGGTGATGAAGACCTGGTCGGCGATTTCATCCCCTCTTCCACCTGAAGCAAAATAGCAGATCTCTGCGAGCGGATATGTACCTCCGTGCATTGTGCTAAACAATACTATGGACAGGAGGAATTACTCAAATAGTAACTTGTCTTTGTCCAAATCCGCGTTTCAATCCTCTTAAAGCATTACACACAGATGAGTAGCCTACTCTGTCCCTCTCACCTGCCCACTATAGCAACGGTCTCTGTCTTGGCAGGATCATAGGACATATATCAATTACCCAACAATCCATCTGTATTCAGAAGAAAAAACAACTTATACTCTAAATTGGAATTCCAAGACAAGACAAAAATTCACATACACATAAAATTAAGCATTTCTCTCTTTACAACAACTTTCCCTTAACTAGGTGTCTGTCTTATGAAACTGTAAACAGCGGCGACCTCAAGGATTGCCACTGATCACAGTCCACAAACAGTCCATGAAACAGACAGAATCGCGGGAGAAGTGTTTAAATATGTTCTCCCGCCGATGATCTCCGCACACTGAGAATCCTTACTGATTGACACAGAAATGGCCAGTCCATGAAGCTGCGATCTCAGCGCTTCACTGGCGATCCGTGTAAGAATTCACACCCCCAGACTCACCAGCTGAGAAGTGGAGAATCGGGGAGTAAGGAGGGAATTTGAGGGAATCCAAGGGGGAAGGAGGAAGATTTTTAACTTCCCTCTACCTCATTCAGATCCCCCAAAATAGTAACCATGCCCCCCTTGTCAGTGTACCAAACAGCGGGAATTTTATCACTGCCCAATAAACCGACATATCAGTGTTTCTGTGAATCTCTGGTACCATAATTCCGCAAAGTCTCGCGAGACCCCAGCATCACGGGGCCGCTCATTGCATGAGGTGGGGTGCTTTCAACAAGGGTTCTAGCCTCCCCACCAGCTCTCTCTTTTTACCCTTGGTTGAACCTTTTCCTGTACAAGCAGGTGTGGGTGCCTCCCCCAAAGACTCCATCTCACAGTCCTCTTCCCCTACATCAGATATGTCTGGTGCAGTAGAGGCACCATGTCCCGATGCCCCCTGGGAATCAGCTCCCACCGCCTTCTATACCTGTGCCTGTTGCTGAACAGTGATCTACACTGATCTGCACACTGTACCAACCCACCTGTACTGACCTATTATAACTTTAACAAATAACAATCAACAAACAAACAGGGTAAGTTTACACAAAAATCCTTATTTTAACAACACCTTTTATCTGATAATCCAAATTAAATTAGCTGTGACACTTTAACTTTCTTATTTTAAACAAAACTCTTTCTGTTTCCGTTTACTTAACTGCTTAAAACCTCCTGTCTCGACTGTTCGTTCCTCAAAGATACTTCATAATCATTAAATACATGAAAACTAATATCTCTGCATTTTGTTACAGCAAACATGCAAAATCAATCCTTCAAGCTTGATAAGGCATGCCAGTAAAATGTCCCCAACATTCAACGTCCCCTTTAAATCTCTAACAGCTGTGAATGTCACTTCCTGTTTTTAAAACTATTTTATTTCTGCGTGTCATTTGTCTGTAATCTGCATTGAATCAACTTGTACAATGGAAACCTTCATAAGATATATCAGTAGCGACCTTTGATAATGGACCTTAACTGGGGATCTTAACTGACACAGTGTTCCCAAGCTTCAAGATATGAGCCCTACCTGGCCCCAGGAGTGGTAAGTTCTATTAACTTGTCCACTGCAATCCCTAGACCTTATTACTTTCATTAATAAATAACTCCTTTCTTACTTTACCTTCTCAACTTAACTTGCTTTACCACCTCAATGTAGGATGTTTTTATTAAAAAACACCTTTAAACTCACTTACTATACCTCATCACAAAATAGGGTGTTCTCCAAACACTCACTTACCTTACACAACCCCCCCTCCCACCTAACACATTCCTTTGCAAACTTCAAAATACAACTCTGATACCATTCCAAGAGTCACCAAAACATGTTAAATGTGAACATGTATTTCAAACAAATTACACATTTTCCAAGCAGAATCAAACACTTATAATTACAATTCTATACACAAATATTAGCAAAGGGGAGAAATCATATTATTCATATACTATACCATTGTCTCTTCAAAGAAAACTTAGCAAACTTATATGAACATGCATATAACAGTACTCACCACTTCTACGATACCTGAACATAACAAGAGAAATTTGCTTCACTCTAATTTAATTTGCCCCTCTTGGGACATCATATAACACAGTGAAAACAGGACTGCCTTACCCCGTAAAGCCCTGTAACTCACACAACAAATTGCCCCTTATACTCATATGCAAAATGTGACCAAAAAGAAAAAGCAAGATTAGCAAAAGTTTGTGGATCCCGGTAGTAATTGCCCTATTAACCCTTTGTGCCAGTCTCACTACCAACACTTTTCTTTTCCCCTCCTTCCCGCAAGAAGGTGTAGCACTACTTCTTACAGGCTTACCTAAACCCAGGCTTCCCAAAAGCCACTTCTTAACAGGTATGGTCCGTCTCTGTGACAGACCTAGCCGGGAGAGAGACTTTTGGAGGGGACTGAATGCTAGCCTCTTGCTGATCGATTGTGGGCCCTGGCATTTGGGGGAACGGTGCTCTTTGTGAGCTGTATGCCTGGGGACCCTTGAGGTGGTATTACTGTGGATTCGGGTCCTGGTCCCCCATGACACACACACTCTGGGGACCCTGGATTTGCCATATTGGAATAGTGACTGATTCATACCGTTGGGACTCCTACTGTTAAATGCTAATGTCATCAATTCCAGCTACCTGTCTGTTGTCTGCTAAAATGTGTATTGCAAATAAGTCTACTATGGGATCTAAGAGTCATTGTTGTTTGTGTTAATTAACTCTGCTATTCTGTGAAGAAGAGTCTATGTTGATTGTGTTTTCTGAACTACAAGACGGCCAGTCTGGCCTAAAGGTCATGTCTGAGTCATCTAGGCTGTCTAAAGAGATTAGTTAATTAGCCCATGTTAATTAGGTTTCTGGTCACAGGTGTATGTTCAGAGTAATGTGAGCCGGAGGTATGCACCTCCACTTTTAGTGTATAAAAGGGCCTGTATTTTCCAATAAAAGAGATTCCTGGTTGAACTTACATACAGCCTGCCTGGTGTTTGTTCTGAGCTATCCCAACTGGGTTAGAACGGCACATAGCTGTAGTTCTAATCCTGGAGCATCGGATGACCGAACAATCAGATGTTGTGATCTGCTATCTGATTCTATAGCTGCAGAGGAGTGTCGGGAGAGTGGAACCGAGCGAGCAAGGGGCTTGTTACATTGGTTGGCAGCCGTGGGATTTGCTCTCCAGTTACTGGGACACTCCAAACCAGCCTGCAGGAGAGCCACACTGAAAGACTTACTTGAGAGCCATGGAGGGAATGTTGGGATCGTGCTTCCTTGCCGTGAACACATCCAAACCATCACCTGGATCCAAGGTCCAGATAGCAGGAGAGGAGAGGTACAGATACCAGCCACCATGGAAGAGGAATTCAGAAGGAGGTTGCGAGAGATGCAGATACAGCACAGAGGACCAGTATCAGAGCAGGTCCTGCTGAAATGGTTTGATTTTATCCGCTGTGAACTTTGGAAGGAAGCGCTAGCCCATGAGCAGCGACACCAGGGAAAAGTTCTCCCCTCCATCCATGTAAGGTGCTGGTCGCAGTATGAAGTACGATTGCTGTTATTGGGGGAACAGCTGAACCAGGAGTGGACAGCTGAGTTAAGCAGGCTGATCCGGGCAGAAATGCAGTTGGACGAGAGCTACAGAGCCCTCCAGTGGTATGTAGCCCAAGTGTGCCCGTGGACAGCGGATGACAGCCCCATGGAAGGCTTTGACTACGATGGCCTGGGATTGTTGTACTGGAGGCTGTCCAGGGACCCTGACTTTGGAAGTGATCGGGAGTGGCGTTTGGAGGAAATAATGGAGAACAGAGAGCGGAGACTGAATGTCTCAGAAGTGCACTGGGCACCTGAAGTTTTGGAGTTTGGCCGTTTAGGAATGGGAGCTTGAGATGGCCTACAGACAGCTGCTAGACTCTGCTCGGCAGCAGGGTGGGGCTCCCTTTGCCTGGGACTATCAGGAAATACCAGTTGACAACTCTGAAATCCTGGCTGAAGAGTTGACAATGTGGCAGAGTAAAAGTGTGCTTTGCCAACCTGCCCCCGCAGCTATGGAGGTGGAGGTCTTATGGCGGATGCAGCAAGTGCTGACTGACCTTGATGAACCTGTTTCTGCATTGGATGATCTTGGATGGAGGAATGTGCCTGTCCAGCAGAATGCCAGAGAATCGGCAGTGGAAAATCTAAAGATTGCCGTCCCCAAACCTGAAGTGCTGACAACAGGGCAGAGCTCTGCTAACCTCTGCCCAGCACTGATAGCATCTTCTGGGTTCCACAAGGAGGAGATGGTGAACCTTTATCCCAAGACACCAATTGCAGAGACAGGGGATTTGATAGACTTTTCTGCTGAGGAAGAACAACCTGGTGAGCCTCCAGCAGAAGAAGAGCTGTTATTAGGGCCAAACTTCACTGTGCTCTGCCCAACACTGATAGCATCTTCTGGGTTCCACGGAGAGGAGATGGTGAACCATTATCCCCAAACACCAGTTGCAGAGACAGGGGATTTGATAGACTTTTCTGCTGAGGAAGAACAACCTGGTGAGCCTCCAGCAGAAGAAGAGCTGTTATTAGGGCCAAACTTCACTGTGCTCTACCCAGCACCTACAGAAGTATCTGTGAAGTTACAAGGAACTTCCCCAGCTGAAGCGCTGGTAACCGGACAGAGGGTCCAAGATCTCTGCCCTACACCTGCGGCGGTTCCGGAGGCTCAGGGTGAGAAGGAGGTGGTCACTTCCCAGAAGCAGATCAGGATACAGGGGAAGAAGGGAGAGGAGGTGTTCATCGTCCCTCCCCAACAGTTAGCTGGAGCAGATGGTGTGGGGTTTCCAGCAGAAGGGCTGGCAATAGGGCCGAGTACTGCTGGACTCTGCCCTCAACTAACAGAGGATGGATTTCCTGTGAAGGTGGATGGGACTTCAGTCTCCACCTGTATACCCCAGGGATGCGGGGCAGTCGGCCCAGATCCCCAACAGCATGACGGAGTGTGCCCAGACACCCTGTCTTCTCTCCAGCAGCGGAAAGGACTCCAGGGAGAAGGACCAGTCCAGGCCTCTCCCCAGCGGCAGATATGTTCTCTGAGAGAGGCAGAGGTTGGCTGGGTGAGTAGTGCTTTGTTTGGAACAATTTGTTTGGGGTACTGTGTGGGTACAGGCAGTAGAGGACTGGAACTATGGACTAACTTCGGAGTCAACCCGTCTGGGGTCTCCTCCTGTGTTAGTCTCCTGCCGAAAGGGGAGAAATGTGACAGACCTAGCCGGGAGAGAGACTTTTGGAGGGGACTGAATGCTAGCCTCTTGCCGATCGATCGTGGGCCCTGGCATTTGGGGTAACGGTGCTCTTTGTGAGCTGTATGCCTGGGGACCCTTGAGGTGTATTACTGTGGATTCGGGTCCTGGTCCCCCATGACACAGACTCTGGGGACCCTGGGTTTGCCATATTGGAATAGTGACTGATTTATACTGTTGGGACTCCTACTGTTAAATGCTAATGTCATCAATTCCAGTTACCTGTCTGTTGTCTGCTAAAATGTGTATTGCAAATAAGTCTACTATGGGATCTAAGAGTCATTAGATCCCCATTGTTGTTTGTGTTAACTCTGCTATTGTGTGAAGAAGAGTCTATGTTGATTGTGTTTTCTGAACTACAAGACAGCCAGTCTGGCCTAAAGGTCATGTCTGAGTCATCTAGGCTGTCTAAAGGGATTAGCCCATGTTAATTAGGTTTCTGGTCACAGGTGTATGTTCAGAGTAATATGAGCCGGAGGTATGCACCTCCACTTTTAGTGTATAAAAGGGCCTGTATTTTCCAATAAAAGAGATTCCTGGTTGAACTTACATACAGCCTGCCTGGTGTTTGTTCTGAGCTATCCCAACTGGGTTAGAATGGCACATAGCTGTAGTTCTAATCCCGGAGCATCGGATGACTGAACAATCAGATGTTGCGATCTGCAATCTGATTCTATAGCTGCAAAGGAGTGTCGGGAGAGTGGAACCAAACGAGCAAGGGGCTTGTTACAGTCTCCCCTCCTTTTTTTTTTTTTAAGAGATTAAGGTTTGATCAGAGCTGAGGCAAGAAAACAAAAATACCCTACCAGAGGTGAAAATACCTTATCTCAAGTCCTAAATTAAAAAATCTCAAGCGGTGCCTCCAATTGAAGAGAATCAAATGGTATCTCCGTATACCTGACAAGACAAGCTAGGTATAATCACAGCAATTACCACACTCACAAGACCCTCTTAGTAGAGGTTATGTTCAAAGTTATCTGATTTAATTCTGGGCGGGTATACAATTAATATACGTTATCATTAACCAATCATTATATGGAAGATGGGCGTGGTTAATACAGAGGTGTACATTTCACATCATTACATATCATTACATATCATTAATTATCTCATCTGATTTCATGACTCATAGTCATGAGTCCTGCTTCCCTGTTTCATGTCTCATTACACAGGAAAGGTGGCCCAGACATATTGAGCCACAATTCTTTATTTAGATGGTACAGAATAAAACTGCTTACGCAAGCTATATTTTCTTATATGTATGCTTTATAGAAAACCTGTTATAAAGCTGAAAAACAGAACTAGTTGACTTTAACTAGAGTCTGAATATACAAGTTAAGATATATGAATTTATATGACTCTATGGCCGCACAAGATGGAGTCACTTCTGTTCAGTCATATTTCTACACCTTGTGTTGAAACAATGCATCTTCCAAGCTTGTTGTAAGGAAAGCTCATTGCAAACTTCAGTGTGATCTCATCCAACCCCTATGGGCACACTCTCACCTCTTTGGCTGGACCTTTAAACTATAAAGGGTCTAAATCACATTTTCCTTTAAAGGCTGTAATAACCTATAGCCACTGATAAATAATCCCATACACTCCACATACAGATCTTTTAACAGATGATGAACTCAAAAGAAGCAAGGACAATACACAGTGCTCTCTGTATGATTAAGATACATTTATTTAAACTACATCTCACTCACATGTATTGAGGAACAGACTGGCTCATCTGCTGTAGTTCAAACTTAAAAGCCACTCACATACATTTAGTGCTGACAGGCAAGCACTCTCAGCGAAGTCCTGGAGGTGAGTATTGGAGGAGATGACGAGAGAGCTAGAGAGCAGGAGGTTTAGGGAGAAATTAAGAGAATGATTTGGTTGGTATATTGAGACTAGGTTAGTGATGTAGCTTGGGCCAAGTTGTGGATGACTTTGCAAGTTGTTAGTATTTTGTATTCATTTTGTATGTTAGTATTCATTAGGTGAGTGGAAGTCAGTGGAGGGATTGACACAGAGGCGTAGCAGACACTGAAAGGTTGGCAAGGTGGATGACTCTGGCAGCAGCATTTGTGATGTACTGAAGGGGAAATAGCCTATGTAAAGGTAATCCAAAGAGGAGGGAGTTGCAGTAGTCAAGGTGAGAGATGACCAGGAAGTGAATTAGAAGCTTTGTGGTGTCATTGGTTAGAAAGGGGTGCATTTTGGAGATGTTGCAAAGGTTGAGGCAGTAGCTTTGGACAGTGACTGGATTTGCGGCCAAAAGGAGAGTTCACAGTGCAGGATTACACCTAGCATCCTGGCATGCAGGGAGGGCTTGATGCCATCAATCTTGACAGAAAAGTCAAGGGAAGGAACATGTGTGGAAGGAAATATTATGAACTTGGTTTTGGATACTTTGATTTGAGGAAGTGGTATGACATCTAGACTGATATGTCCATTAGTAAATTAGTGATGTGTGAGGGTATTAATGGAGTAAGCTGAGAGGTAGAGAGATAGATTTGGGTGTCATCAGTGTAAAAATGGTATTGAATGCCACGGGAGGTCATTAGGTGACTCAAGCAGGAGGTGTAGATCGAGAATAGGAGAAGTCCAAGAAAATAACCCTGGGGGACCCTGGATGAAAAAGGAAGAGGGGAGGAGGAAGTAGAATTGTAAGTGACACTGAAGGTGCAGTGAGTTAGATAGGATGAGAGCCAGCACAGAGTACAATCACAGAAATCAAAGCAGTGGCATTTTTTTAGAAGAACAGGGTGGTCAACTGTGTCAATGGCAGCAGAGAGGTTCGGGAGTAGGGGTACAAAATAGTGTCCATTGGTTTTAGCCATTAGATGTTTGTGAGAGCAGTTTCTGGGGAGTGTTGAGAGCAATATCTGGACTGAAGGGTATCAATAAGGTTATTTTCAGTGAGGTGGTTGCACAGTTGGTTGTAGAGCAGACGTTCAAGGACTTTGGAGGAAAAAGGAAACAAGGAGATGGGGTGTACGTTGTTAAGATTGGAAGCTTGAAACTATAATGGAAAGTTAGATAATGTGGTTGTTATGGGAGTGTGTTCAGGGGTATTCTTGTGTTCCCTGAATCTCCCTCCCAAACATTTTTTCCCTGTTGTAACGCAGGTCAGTGATCAGATCTGAACCTAGTCGCTTTCCCCCACCTTGGGTCTTTATGCCCCATGTTGGTATGGTATCCACCATAGCATTTGCAGTGGTAAAGCAGCATAGGACTGGCCAGAAGAGGGATTACTTTGTTGCAGTTGGTCAACTTAAACATGTATTGCAATATACAGCATGTGAACTAAATATCCCTGTTTTTTATTGCAAAGTTTGCTGGAAAGGGTGTAGCAGTGTGTAGAGGGTCCGTCCAGAATTTGTAGTATTAATATGTGGTCACACCCCTTTAGCACCTGATAGCTTAAATACATGCACAAGCTATTGGGATTTAAGCACAGGTATATCTTTTCTTTGTTGTAACTAGGGATGAGCTTCAAGTTGAACCCATGTTCGACTCGAACATCGCATGTTCGACCATTCATCGAATTGCGAACGTTATGGGCCGTTCGCTGACCCGACCCATATGCTTGGCCAATCACAGCGCTGTCTGTAGAGAGAGCACCCTGGCTTTGGCCAATTATGGCTCAGGGGGTTTAGTACACTCCCCACACTATATAAGGCCGCCTGCACGTCGGCCCTCTGTAGTGTGTTCCTGCGTTGAGAGAGAGAGAGAGAGACAGTGTCATTTGATTTACTGTAAGTTAGAGTAGGCAGGCGAGTCAGTTAGCTGCACTTACAGTGTATTGTGTATATATATATATATATATATGCATCCTAGGTGTTGTCTTTACCTCCAACTTTATTACCATCATTATAATTCCATCTAGACATTTAGTGTGACATAGATTAGCGGCGCTCTATTATTTTGAAAAACCGCTGCTTCACTCCTGAAATTCCACACACACCCTGCTCATGGCCAGGTTCATCATTTAGAATCACTATGCTATAAGTCAGTCTACTGGGACCCTGCATATATCACTGCCATTTGACCAGATCAGGGCAACCCTGATCAGCGTGATTTTATGCCTTCGTATCCCAGCCTATAGTACCTTATTTGTTTTTCATTTGTCCCTTTTTGTGACCCCTTAAACTTAGGTGACTGGCCGAGACCTCTACCAACTTTATTACCATCATTATAATTCCATCTAGACATTTAGTGTGATACAGATTAGCGGAGTTCTATTACCTTGGACACAGCTGCTTCATTCCTGAAATTCCACACACACCCTGCTCTCGGCCAGGCTCATCATTTAGAATCACTACGTTACAAGTCAGTCTACTGGGACCCTGCATATATCACTGCCATTTGACCAGATCAGGGCAACCCTTATCAGCGTGATTTTATGTCTTTGAATCCCACAGTTTATTTCTAATATTATAGGGCCCTATATGTACCTTGTTATCAACCGCGGGCATATCACGCATTATTTCAGGTCACATTGCTCTATATTTCACCTGTATTATTCTGGCTTATTATAGAGAGTTTCATCCACTTCACCGGCATATTACAGAGAGCTTCATCATATTTATATATTTTGTTCACATATAGTTTTATTACATTCATTCTTCACATTTACTTTGCACGTTGTCTGAATATTTTTATTAATGTATTTTCTCTTTTTTAATGAGAAATATTTTTTACACATTTTTTCCTTTCACCTAATAGTAATTCCCTTTTTTTTGATACTTATCACCTCTTATATGTACACGTTATAGAAGCATATTCATTATTATACACACGTTTATTGATAGGATTCACCATATATATATACACACATATATATTTTTTGCCTACACATGTGCATATACACATCTTTTTTCACCTTCTTTGTCATCTATTTTCATGTCACGGTTTTGAAAACATTTCTCAATCAATCAACACACCAAATAGCCAGCAGATGCCAAGACCTCATTAAATCGGCTTCCAGCTGAGACTCAATGACCATCTAATTGGGCAATCATGTGATACCCCATTGAGCTATATAAAAGTTTGTCTTTTTAATATTTGCTAGCTATGAGTAAGCACTCAGTCCTGAGTGCGAAACGCGTCAGCTTATCTGTACTTTCTGCATGACAGTCTTGTTATTTTGATGATCCCATTTTTTCAATAAAGTGAAAATTTTTTGACTACATCCGGTGTACGGCATCCGAATCTTCTCCTCCATTCAATCCTAGGTGTTGTGTTTTATATATATCTATATATATATAGATATATATATATCTATATATATATCTATATATATATATATATCTATATATATATCTATATATATATAGATATATATATAGATATATATATCTATATATATATATATATATCTATATATATCTATATCTATATATTTAGCTAGATCCGTTCCTGTTATTCTCTTCCTACTGACAGGCAGGCAGGTGTTTTTACAGTATTTACAGCTACCTGAAGAAAATTGCTGGTTTTCTTCTGATCCTATTAGTCCTGTTAGCTACAGTATTTACAGTTAAGCCCCATACACACTATCAGATTTTCTGCTGATTTTTGTCTTCAGATTTACCAAAACCATATAATATGAGGTCAAACCTTAGGAGTTTCAATTTGTATGCAATCAGGCAGCCCCTTGCACTACATGATTTTGGTAAATCTGAAGCCAAAAATCTGCAGAACATCTGATAGTGTGTATGGGGCTTTAGTGTAGTGCGTCCTCTGCACGGTGTGCACCTAAAGCTACCTGAAGAAAATTGGTGGTGTTCTTCTGATCCTATTAGTACTGCAGGCAACTGCAGTATTTACAAGTTAGTGTATAGGGATGAGCCGAACACCCCCCAGTTCGGTTCGCACCAGAACCTGCGAACGTACCGAAAATTTGCACAAACGTTAGAAACCCATTGACGTCTATGGGACTCGAACTTTCAAAATCAAAAGTGCTCATTTTAAAGGCTAATTTGCATGGTATTGTCCTAAAAGGGTTTGGGGACCCGGGTCCTGCCCCAGGGGACATGTATCAATGCAAAAAAAACTTTTAAAAACGGCCGTTTTTTCAGGAGATTTTAATGATGCTTAAAGTTAAAAAAAAAAAAAAGTGAAATATTCCTTTAAATATCATACCTGGGGGGTGTCTATAGTATGCCTGTAAAGTGGCGCGTGTTTCCCGTGCTTAAAACAGTCCCTGCACAAAATGTCATTTTTAAAGGAAAAAAAGTCATTTAAAACTGCTTGCGGCTTTAATGTAATGTCGGGTCCTGGCAATATGGATACAAATCAGTGAGACAAACAGCATGGGTACCCCCCAGTCCATTACCAGGCCCTTTGGGTCTTGTATGGATATTAAGGGGAACCCCGCACCTAAATTAAAAAAAGGAAAGGCGTGGGGCCACCAGGCCCTATATACTCTGAACAGCAGTATACAGGCGGTGCAAACAAGACAGGGACTGTAGGTTTGTTGTAGAATCTGTTTGTGATTTTGAACTGGTACATTTTTAACGTGTTTAGCTCCAGCCAAAAAATCTACTTTAAACTTTTTGGAAAACATGGGGAAGGGTTATCACCCCTGTGACATTTGTTTTGCTGTCTGTGCTCCTCTTCAGAAGATTTCACCTCACTTTTTGTCCCAATGACAAATGTTTTTTGAAAATGTGGGTTTTTTTGTGAAACAAGGATTGGTGATAAAGCATCAGTGGAAAGGAGAAACGTTTTTCCCATATTAACTCTTACAGGAGAGAATTTCCCTTCCTAGGGGTGTATTTCATCTCACTTCCTGTTTTCTCCTTCCGTTTGCAAGTAGGAGTCATTTGTAAGTTGGATGTTTGAAAGTAGGGGCCTGCCCTATATACTCAGGGGGCCAAAACACTGTAAGCCCTCACAGGGCCCTGCTGTGAAATATTGTATCAAGAATTGTAATTACATGCCCTGTTGAACAGGGGCAGAAAAATTGGGCCTTTGGTGGTGGTGGTGGTGGTGCTAGTGCCACAACACTGTAAGTCCTCACTCGCTCTTGGTGGGAGCAGAAACGGGCCCTGCTGTGAAATATTAGATCAAGAATTGTAATTACATGCCCCTGTTGAACAGGGGCTGAAAAATTGGGCCTTAGGCACTGGTGCCTGTGCCACAACACTGCAACCCCTCACAGGTACTCTAGTTAGAACGCAGAAACGAGCCCTGCTGCAAAGTATTGCATCAAAAATTGTAATTACACGCCCCTGTTAAACAGGGGCCAAAAAATTGGGCCTTAGGCACTGGTGGTGGTGCCCAGAACCAAAAATGTTCTTAGAAGCTATCAGCGTGATCATTGAGGAGGAAGAGGATAATTGCTCAGGATAGTCACTCAGCATCAGCATAGGCAGTCTTTGAAGGGATCTGAGATTTCAAAAAAAATTATTCGGTTACATCAGCATCAGGTGCTTGGTAGCTGGTGGTGATCCAAGACTGATTCATTTTTATGAAGGTCAGTCGATCGACCGAGTTGGTGGACAAACGCACCCTGTGATCGGTTACAAAGCCTCCAGCAGCACTGAATGTGCGTTCCGAAAGAACGCAGGATGCAGGACAGGCCAGTAGCTCAATTGCATACTGTGCAAGCTCTGGCCAGTGATCCATCCTCAAGACCCAGTAACCCAGAGGATTTTCGGTGGGAAAGGTGTCCAAGTCAGATCTTGCCCCTAGGTATTCCTGCACCATGTAAAACAGACGCTGGCGATGGTTGCTGGAACCGATCATACCTTGGGGCTGCGGACCAAAAAATTGTCTGAACGCATCGGTCAGACAGCCGCCTTCTCCACCGCTCCTTCTTTGACTGACCGAAGCCTCAGCAAAACGTTGTCCAGAAACAGGAGTTTGTAACCTCCCGGTCTCTGGGAACGCTTTGCACAGACCTTTCTGCAAGGCCTCCCGAAGATGTTTCATCCTCTGCTCCCTCTGTGATGGGAAGATAAGGTCCGCAACCTTACCCTTGTAACGTGGATCAAGGAGGGTTGCCAGCCAGTATTGGTCCTTCTCCTTGATACCACGAATACGAGGATCCTTACGCAGCCATGTACAAGTCCATGTATTTATTGGGACTGATCCCTTAAAGACTGCTGCTGATGCTGAGTGCCAGGCTCCACCTCCATACTGACACAATCCTCCTCCTCATCCTCCTCCTCCTCGTCCTCTTCCTGTGTGATCGGCGGGCAAGCAGGAACACTGTCTGGATAAAGGGGGCCTTGAGAGCTAAGGAAGTCCTCCTCTTCCTGCCTCTGTTCTGCCTCAAGTGCCCTGTCCATTATTCCATGCAGCGTGTGCTCCAACAGGTGGACAAGGGGGACAGTGTCACTGATGCATGCGCTGTCACTGCTCACCATCCTCATAGCCTACTCAAATGGTGACAGGACAGTGCATGCATCCCTGATCATGGCCCACTGGCGTAGGGAAAAAAAACCAAGCTCCCCTGACCCTGTCCTGGTGCCATAGTCGCACAGGTACTCATTGATGGCCCTCTGCTGCGTGTGCAGCCGCTGCAGCATGGCCAATGTTGAGTTCCACTTGGTGGGCATGTCACAGATTAGGCGGTTCTTGGGCAGGTTAAACTCCTTTTGGAGATCTGCCAGCCGAGCACTGGCATTATATGACCGGCGGAAATGCACACAGACTTTCCTGGCCTGCCTCAGGACATCCTGTAAGCCCGGGTACCTGCCCAAGAACTGCTGCACCACCAAGTTAAGGACATGAGCCAAACAGGGCACATGGGTCATTTGTCCCTGTCGGAGGGCAGAGAAGAGGTTGGTGCCATTGTCGCAAACCACCAATCCTGCCTTAAGTTGGCGTGGCGTCAACCACCTCTGAACCTGCCCCTGCAGAGCTGATAGAACCTCTGCCCCAGTGTGGCTCCTGTCCCCCAAGCACACCAGCTCAAGCATTGCATGGCATCTTTTTGCCTGCGTGCTTGTGTAGCCCCTTGAATGCCTACGGAGCACCACTGGTTCCGAGGACAAATCAGCACAGGAAGAGGCCATGGAGGAAGAAAACGAGGAGGGGGTGGAGGAGAGAGGTGTGTCAGAATCACCACTAGTAGAATTTTGGAGGCGTGGTGGCGAAACAACCTCCAACACTACTGCACCCCGTCCTGCATCCTTCCCAGCTGCCAGAAGAGTCACCCAGTGCGCGATGGTTTTGGCCTGCATACTTGCGTAGCCCCTTGAATGGCTACGGAGCACCGCTGGTTCCGAGGACAAAGCACAGGAAGAGGCCATGGAGGAAGAAGAAGAGGAGGGGGTGGAGGAGATAGGTGCATCACAATCATTAGTAGTGGCATTTTGGAGGCGTGGTGGTGGAACAACCTCCAACACTACTGCACCTTGTCCTGCATCCTTCCCAGCTGCCAGCAGAGTCACCCAATGCGCGGTGAAACTTAGGTAACATCCCTGTCCATGCCTGCTGGACCATGAGTCAGTGGTAATATGCACCTTACCGCTGACCGCCCTGTCCAGCGAGGCCAAGACATTGCCTTCCACATGCTGGTAGAGAGCCGGAATCGCCTTCCGTGAGAAAAAGTGGTGTTTGGGTACCTGCCACTGAGGAACCGCACATTCCACAAACTCATGGAAGGAGCAGAGTCTACCAACTGAAAAGGCAGCAGTTACAGCAATTTTGCCAAGCTAGCATTCAACCGCTGGGCATGTGGATGGCTGGGAGCGAACTTCTTTCGGTGGTGCAGCAGCTGGGGCAGGGAAATTTGCCTGGTACAATCTGACGTCGGTGTACCAAAAGCAGATTGCCCACAAGTACTTGGCTGTGACGCACCTAATTCTACACCTTCATTCCTCTCAGTGCAGGTCTCAGAGAGGACTGAAGGTATAGTGGGGTTGGAGATCTCAGCTGATGAGGAGCAAGGAGAGGTCCTCTTTGTTCTTTGGTGTGGGTCTTTTAGATATGCTTGCCAACAAACTGCATGGCAGGTCAACATATGTCTGGTCAAGCATGTGGTGCCCAAGCTGGAGATTTTTTGGCCACTCGAGATACGCTTGAGAC
This sequence comes from Aquarana catesbeiana, assembly GCF_042186555.1. NCBI lineage: Eukaryota > Metazoa > Chordata > Amphibia > Anura > Ranidae > Aquarana > Aquarana catesbeiana. The sequence continues at coordinate 755,490,750 of NC_133324.1, forward strand.
ATATGTTGCAAATAGCAGCAGTGCGATCCGATGCACTCGCCTCAAAAAAGGCCCACACCAAAGAACTTTTGGAATAATGCACAGAGACAGCAGTGCCCTGCACATGCGGAGCTTTGGGGTGTGATGCAGTCAGTGTGCTGCCCTTAGGCTGGCCCCTGGAGGGCATCCTGCCTCGTTGGTGGTGTGCCTCCTCCTCCTCTCTCCTATCAGGCACCCACGTTGAGTCAGTGACCTCATCATCCCCTCCCTCCTCATCACTGGAGCAAACCAAGAAGTATGCTGCAGCAGGGGGAGCATGACTGCCAGATTGCTGTCCTTCTTGGGCACCCCCTCTGCCCGTGCTCACGTTACTGCCTTCATCTAGCTCAGTATCATCATCAGAGCCTTCTAAACGCTGGGCATCCTCCTGGAGCATGAACCCAACACTGTGATCAAACAGTTCTAGGGACTCCTCAGGAGGACATGGTGGGGCTAGGGAAGGTGTACTGATGCCATTGAGCCGAGGGAAGAGGCCGCATTGGCAGCTGCTTTGCCAGACAAAGTACCCTGAGCATGGGTGAGAGAGGATGAGGAGGATCATCCTCAACCAAGTCTTCCGCATGTTGCGGCTCAACACGGCCAGCTGCCGAAAAAAAGGCCAAGCGTGTCCCACTGCCACGTGCTGATGAGGATGCACTGTCTCCACGACCAGCACTGTTGCCTCTAGACACAGAGTCTGCTTGCCCTCTTTTATTGGTTTGTGACTGTCTGCCTCTCCTTGTTGGCCTTCCAGACATACTAATGGCCTGTGGCTGCACTAAGCTGGGATATATATATATATATATATATATATATATATATATATATATATACTGATACTACAGCTAGCAAAATCAACTGCCTGCCTGTAGTATGAGTACACCACCAACCTTCTACAGGTATCTTTAGCTGAACACTGTGCAGAGCTCGCAAAAAATGAACTTGTAGCTTATTTAGCTGCCTGCGGTAGTGATAGGATCAGGAAAACACCACCAACCTTCTACAGGTAGCTTTAGGTAAACACTGTGCAGAGCTCGCAAAAAACTAACTTGTAGCTTATTTAGCTGCCTGCGATAGTGATAGGATCAGGAAAACACCACCAACCTTCTACAGGTAGCTTCAGCTGAACACTGTGCAGAGCTCGCACTACACTAACTTGTAGTTTTAGCTGAATACTGTGAGGAGGATGCATTACACTAACTTGTAGCTTTAGCTGAATACTGTGCAAAGGTCGCACTACACTAACTTGTAGTTTTAGCTGAACACTGTTCAGAGGATGCACTACACTAACTTGTAGCTTTAGCTGAACACTGTGCAGAGGACGCACTACACTAACTTGTAGCTTTAGCTGAACACTGTGCAGAGGTCGCACTACACTAACTTGTAGTTTTAGCTGAACACTGTGAGGATGACGCACTACACTAACTTGTAGCTTTAGCTGAACACTGTGCAGAGGTCTCACTACATTAACTTGTAGTTTTAGCTGAACACTGTGAGGAGGACGCACTACACCAACTTGTAGCTTTAGCTGAACACTGTGAGGAGGATGCACTACCCTAACTTGTAGCTTTAGCTGAACACTGTGCAGAGGTCACACTACACTAACTTGTAGTTTTAGCTGAACACTGTGAGGAGGATGCACTACACTAACTTGTAGTTTTAGCTGAACACTGTGAGGAGGACGCACTACCGTAACTTGTAGCTTTAGCTGAACACTGTGCAGAGGTCGCAATACACTAACTTGTAGTTTTAGCTGAACACTGTGAGGAGGACGCACTACACTTACTTGTAGCTTTAGCTGAACACTGTGCAGAGGTCACACTAAACTAACTTGTAACTTTAACTGAACACTGTGAGGAGGACGCACTACACTAACTGTAAATAGTCTAGCTGCCTGACTGTGGTATTAATAGGATCGAAAGAACACCAGAAATTTTCTTCAGGTAGCTGTAAATACTGTAACAAGACAAGCCTGCCTGTCAGTAGAAAGATAACAGGAACGGATCTAGCTAAACTGAATACAGTGTATATATATATATATATATATATATATATATATATATATATATATACACACACACACACAACACCTGGGATGCATATATATACACAATACACTGTAAGTGCAGCTAACTCACTGACTGTCCTGCCTAATCTAGCTAACTCAAATGAAATGACACTGTCTCTCTGTCTATCTAAGCACGCTGGAACACACTACACAGGGCCGCCATGCAGGCGGCCTTATATAGTGTGGGGTGTGTTCTAAACCCCCTGAGCCATAATTGGCCAAAGCCACCCTGGCTTTGGCCAATTACAGCTCTGTCTACTGATGGTGCTGTGATTGGCCAAGCATGCGGGTCATAGTGCATGCTTGGCCAATAATCAGCCAGCAATGCACTGCAATGTCGCAGTGAATTATGGGCCATAACACGCCACATGAATTTGGCACGAACGGCCCAATAACGTTCGCAATTCGGCAAACGATCGAACAGCCGTTGTTCGAGTCGAACATGGGTTCGACTCGAACGCAAAGCTCATCCCTATTAGTGTAGTGCGCCCTCTGCACAATGTGCACCAAAAAATATTAAATAGTAAAACCATATATCATACACATGAAAACATGTTCATAGAGAACCACATATTTAAAACATATCAGCCTAGTACTTCGCTCGTTCACAGTAGGTGAGAGAAATATCTTAATACAGTGCAGATAAATATATAAAAATGTGATTTAAACTGTGTGCAAAAAACAGCTCATAAAGTGACAGTGTGCAACAGTGTATCCAAATCAATACAGCATGGATATCAGACGAATCAAAACATCATGCATCACATAAAGTGACAAATGTGCAAAAGTCCATCCAAAACAAATTCAACATAAATGTCCCAAAGTAAAATACAAAGTGCTTCAACAAAAGAGTCCTTATATTAATTTTAAAAAATATATGTGACAGCAATGTCCTAGCATGCAATCGTTGCGGTTAAGGTGCTCGGAATAAATCACATCATGTGCATCTTCGTGTACACACACACAGGTGGGTAATGGCCCCTTACCTTCAGGTAATAGGGCAAAAGCATATGACCAAAAAGCTTTTAAGGATGTCCACCTATGAGCTCCAGCGCATCCCTCACAGTCCTAGATCCGGGATATGGTTCCCTCAGGTATAGGGCAGGGAAGTATATAAGATGACAAAGCAAGAAGGATCCCAATAGTGTAATTCCGTTTGGTAAAATAACAGCTTTTATTTAAGAAATTAAGGTACTCACATAAAACATGAATAAACAGCAATTTAATCCAACGAGCAGCGAGCTCGTGAGCCTCTAGCAGTATGTGCAGCCTGTCCCGTCCCTACGCGTGACATCACACCACACGTGACTTCATCAGGGTACCCGATTTGGTGCAAGCAGCTTTTCCCATTCTAGCCTTCTTCCATACCTGATAGCGCAGGAATAATCCTACTATTTCTAGTGTGCACCAAAACCTACCTGAAGAAAATTGGTGGTGTTCTTCTGATCCTATTAGTACCGTAGGCAGCTGTAGTATTTACAAGTTAGTGTAGTGCATCCTCTGCACAGTGTACACCTAAAGCTACCTGAAGAAAATTGGTGGTTTTTTACTCCTATTAATACCACAGGCAGGCAGCTACAGTATTTAAAGTTAGTGTACTGTGTCCTCTGCACAGTGTGAACCTAAAGCTACCTGAAGAAAATTGGTGGTGTTCTTCTGATCCTATTAGTACCACAGGCAGGCTGCTCTAGTATTTACAGTTGGTGTACTGCGTCCTCCGCACAGTGTACACCTAAAGCTACCTGAAAACAATTGCTGTTGTTCTGATCCTATTATTAACCGCAGGCAGCTACAGTATTTACGGTTAGTGTACTGCGTCCTCTGCACAGTGTTCACCTAAAGCTACCTGAAGAAAATTGCTGGTGTTCTGCTCCTATTAATACCACAGGCAGGCAGCTACAGTATTTACAGTTAGTGTACTGTGTCCTCTGCACAGAGTGCACCTAAAGCTGCCTAAAGAAAATTGGTGGTGTTCTTCTGATCCTATTAGTACCACAGGCAGGCAGCTGCAGTATTTACAGTTAATGTACTGTGTCCTCTGCACAGTGTGCACCTAAAGCTACCTGAAGACAATTGATGTTGTTCTGCTCCTATTAATACCACAGGCAAGCAGCTGCAGTATTTACAGTTTGTGTACTGTGTCCTCTGCACAGTGTGCACCTAAAGCTACCTGAAGAAAATTGGTTGTGTTCTTCTGATCCTATTAGTACCGCAGGCAGCTGCAGTATTTAAAAGTTAGTGTAGTGCGTCCTCTGCAAAGTGTGCACCTAAAGCTGCCTGAAGAAAATTGGTGGTGGTCTTCTGTTCCTATTAGTACTGCAGGCAGTGCCAGTATTTACAAGTTAAAGTAGTGCATCCTCTGCACAGTGTGCACCTAAAGCTACCTGAAGAAAATGGGTGGTGTTCTTCTGATCCTATTAGTACCACAGGCAGGCAGTTGATTCTGCTAGCTGCAGTATCAGTAAATATATACATCCCAGCTTTGTGCAGCTACATCTCACTGCAGGCCATTAGTCTGGAAGGCTAACAAGGAGAGGCAGACAGTCACAAGCCAATAAAAGGACAAGCAGGCTCTGTGTCTAGAGGCCACAGTACTGGTCGTGGAGACGGTGCATCCTCATCAGCAAGTGGCCGTGGGACACGCTTGTCCTTTTTTTCGGCAGTTGGCCGTGTTGAGTCGCAACATGCCGAAGACTTGGTAGAGTGGATGACCAAGCCGTCCTCATCCTCCTCATCCTCTCTCACCCAGGCTCAGGGTACTTTGTCTGGCAAAGCAGCTGCCAACGTGGCCTCTTCCCTCGGCTCAGTCATTCTTTCCCTAGCCCCACCATGTCCTCCTGAGAAGTCCCCTGAACTGTTTGACCAAAGTGTTGGGTACATGCTCCAGGATCTGTATTTCGCTTGTTTTTAATTGATTTTATGTAAGAGTACACCTTGAAGCCCTTAATAAATTCTCATTTTATTATCTAATATACTACACTATTGGAGGCTTTCTTCCTTTTTCCTCTTGTACCACCGGGCCATTTGTGCCTCGGTGGTATATATTGTGACAGGCTAGAGAGCTGTAATGGGAGCTGAGAGGAAATTGTCCTAGCCGTGGTGAATGGATGAGGACCATCAGGGCTTCACTTTGACGCTGTACACAGATCTACAATTTGATACCAATAAGCAACGCTTGTTTTAATACATACTAAGGTGAGAGTTCTGAGAGACTGATGCTAACAGGAGATCATCTATAAAGATATACATGAACTTTGACCAACTCACTTTATTATTCACTAAGTCACTTTATGCAGTTTTTACTGCTTGAACTGAGCCCTTGACTTATTCATCTTTGATGTTTCACTTTTATTGCACAGAAAGAGAGCACCTTTAATCTATATATTCATCCTTTATTATATACATTTATTGTGATGTCATTGATTGCTATGCACTTTATATGCGTATAAGTCACTTCAATGTGTGTGAATAGATTTGACTGCGTGAGATCACTTTTATCTTACATTTCATATTGGTGTAGTGTGAACACTTTTTAGATTTTGCTGCTATCTTATAGTTATATAAATATCATCACACATCTTTCATTTTTAAGCACACTTACTGTATTTACTCAACAGTAGCGCGAAGGACACATCCACTTTTATGCTCCAGGAGGATGCCCAGCGTTTTGAAGGCTCCGATGATGGTACCCAGCTAGAGGAAGGCAGTAACATGGGCCCAGAGAGAGGGGGTGCCCAAGAAGGACAGCAATCTGGCAGTCATGTTCCCCCAGCTGCAGCATACTGCCAGCTTTGCTCCAGTGATGAGGAGGGAGGGGATGATGAGGTCACTTACTCCACATGGGTGTCTGATAGGAGAGAGGAGAAGGAGGCACATCTCCAACGAAGCAGGATGCCCTCCAGGGGCCAGCTTAAGGGCAGCACACCGACTGCATCACACCGCAGAGCTCCGCATGTGCAGGGCGCTGCTGTCTCTGCACGTTATTCCAAAAGTTCTTTGGTGTGGGCCTTTTTTGAGACAAGTACATCAGATCCCACCGCTGCTATTTGCAACATATGTCTCAAGCTTATCTCGCGTGGCCAAAAAATCACCCGCTTGGGCACCACATGCTTGACCAGACATATGTTGACCTGCCATGCAGTTCATTGGCAAGCGTACCTAAAAGACCCACACCAAAGAACAAAGCGGACCTCTCCTTGCTCCTCATCAACTGGGATCTCCAACCTCACTATACCTTCAGTCCTCTCTGAAACCTGCACTGAGAGGACTGAAGGTGTAGAATTAGGTGTTTCACAGCCAAGTACTTGTGGGCAATCTGTTATCGGTACATCGACGTCAGATTGTACCAGGCAAATTTCCCTGCCCCAGCTGCTGCCCCGCCGAAAGAAGTTCGCTTCCAGCCATCCACATGCCCAGCGGTTGAATGCTAGCTTGGCTAAAATGCTAGCACTTCAACTGCTGCCTTTTCAGTTGGTAGACTCTGCCCCCTTCCGTGACTTTGTGGAATGTGCAGTTCCTTAGTGGCAGGTTCCCAAATGCCACTTTTTCTCATGGAAGGCTATTCCAGCTCTCTACCGGCATGTGGAAGGCAATGTCTTGACCTCTCTGGACAGGGTGGTCAGTGGTAAGGTGCATATTATCGCTGACTCATGGTCCAGCAGGCATGGACAGGGACGTTACCTATCTTTCACCGCGCACTGGGTGACTCTTCTGGCAGCTGGGAAGGATGCAGGACAGGGTGCAGTAGTGTTGGAGGTTGTTCTGCCACCACGCCTCCAAAATTCTACTAGTGGTGATTCTGACACACCTCTCTCCTCCACCCCCTCCTCGTCTTCTTCCTCCATGGCCTCTTCCTGTGCTGATTTGTCCTCGGAACCAGTGGTGCTCCGTAGGCATTCAAGGGGCTACGCAAGCACAAAGGCCAAAAGATGCCATGCAATGCTTGAGCTGGTGTGCTTGGGGGACAGGAGCCACACTGGGGCAGAGATTCTGTCAGCTCTGCAGGGGCAGGTTCAGAGGTGGTTGAAGCCACACCAGCTTAATCCAGGTATGGTGGTTTGCGACAATGGCACCAACCTCCTTTGCGCCCTCCGACAGGGACAACTGACCCATGTGCCCTGTTCGGCTCACATCCTTAACTTGGTGGTGGAGCGGTACTTGGGCAGGTACCCGGGCTTACAGGATGTCCTGAGGCAGGCCAGGAAAGTCAGTGTGCATTTCTGCAGGTCATATAATGCCAGTGCTCGGCTGGCTGACCTCCAAAAGGAATTTAACCTGCCCAAGAACCACCTAATCTGTGACATGCCCACCAGGTGGAACTCAATGTTGGCCATACTGCAGTGGCTGCACACGCAGCAGAGGGCCATCAATGAGTACCTATGTAACTATGGCACCAGGACAGGGTCAGGGGACCTTGTTTTTTTTTTCCACACCAGTGGGCTATGACCAGGTATGCATGCACTGTTCTGTCACCATTTGAGGAGGCCACGAGGATGGTGAGCAGTGACAGTGCATGCATCAGTGACACTGTCCCTCTTGTCCACCTGTTGGAGCACACGCTGCATGGAAATATTGGACAGGGCTCTTGAGGCAGAACAGAGGGAGGAAGAGGAGGACTTCCTTACCTCTCAAGGCCCCCTTTATCCAGACAGTGTTCCTGCATGTCCACCGATCACACAGGAAGAGGATGAGGAGGAGGAGGATTGTGTCAGCATGGAGGTGGAGCCTGGCACTCAGCATCAGCAGCAGTCTTCAAGGGATCATTTACAGTCTGAAGAAACCTGTGGACTTGTACGTGGCTGGGAGGAGGTGGCTGCGGATCATGTCGTCCTTAGTGATGCAGAGGACTCTGGACCGAATGCCTCAGCAAACCTACGCTGCATGGCCTCCCTGATCCTGCAAAGCCTGCGGAAAGATCCTCATATTCGTGGTATCAAGGGGAGGGATGATTACTGGCTGGCAACGCTCCTTGATCCACGTTACAAGGGTAAGCTTGAGGACCTTATCTTGCCGTCGCAGAGGGAGCAGAGGATGAAACATCCTTGGGAGGCCTTGCAGAAAGGTTTGTGCAACGTGTTTCCAGAGCCTGGGAGGTTACAATTTCCTGGTCCTCCTGGACAACGTGCTGCTGAGGCTTCAGTCAGTCACAGAAGGAGCGGTGGAGAAGGTGGTCGTCTGATCGATGTGTTCTGACCGATGAGTCCACAGCCCCAAGGTCTAAATGGTTCCAGCAACCATCGCCAGCGTCTGATTCACATGGTGCAGGATTACCTAGGGGCAAGATCAGACTTGGACACCTTTCCCACCGAAAATTCTCTGGGTTACTGGGTCTTGAGGATGGATCACTGACCAGAGCTTGCACAGTATGCAATTTAGCTACTGGCCTGTCCTGCATCCAGTGTTCTTTCGGAACACACATTCAGTGCTGCAGGAGGCTTTGTAACCGATCGCAGAGTGTGCCTGTCCACCGAATCGGTCGATTGGCTGACCTTCATAAAAATGAATCAGTCTTGGATCACCAGCTACCAAGCACCTAATGCTGATGTAACCGACTGATTTTTTTTTTAATGTGAGATCCCTTCAACACTGCCTATGCTGATGCTGAGTGACTATCCTGTTATGTTGGGTCACAATCCTCTTCCTCCTCAATTTTCATGCTGATAGCTTGAAAGAACATTTTTGGTTCTGGGCACCACCAGTGGCCAAGGCCCAATTTTTCTGCCCCTGTTTAACAGGGGCGTGTAATTACAATTTTTGATGAAATACTTTGTAGCAGGGCTCATTCCTGTGCTCCAACTATAGTATCTGTGAGGGGTTGCAGTGTTGTGGCACCAGCACCAGTGTCCAAGGCCGAAATTTTCAGCCCCTTTTTAACAGGGGTGTATAATTACAATTTTTTATGCAATACTTTGCAGCAGGGCTTAGTCCTGCGCTCCAACTATGGCATCTGTGAGGAGTTGCAGTGTTGTGGCACCAGTGCCTAAGGCCCAGTTTTTCTGCCCCGTTCAACAGGGACATGTAATTACAAATTCTTGATCTAATATTTTACAGCAGGTCCCATTCCTGCGCTCACCAAGAGTAACTGTGAGGGCTTACAGTGTTGTGGCAACACCACCACCACCACCACCACCAAAGGCCCAGTTTTTCTGCCCCTGTTCAACAGGTGCATGTAATTACAATTCTTGATATAATATTTCACAGCAGGGCCCATTCCAGCGCCCACCAAGAGTAACTGTGAGGACTTACAGTGTTGTGGCACCAGCACCACCACCACCAAAGGCCCAATTTTTCTACCACTGTTCATATAATTACAATTCTTGATATAATATTTCACAGCAGGGCCCGTTCCAGCGCCCACAAAGAGTAACTGTGAGGACTTACAGTGTTGTGGCACCAGCACCACCACCACTATCACCAAAGGCCCAATTTTTCTGCCCCTCTTGAACAATGGCATGTAATTACTTTTCTTGATCTAATATTTCACAGCAGGGCCCATTCCTGCGCCCACCAAGAGTAACTGTGAGGGCTTACAGTGTTGTGGCAACACCAACACCTAAGGCCCCAATTTCTCCAGAGTATATAGGGCAGGCCCCTACTTTCAAACATCCAATTTACTCCTACTTGCAAACGAAAGGAGACAACAGGAAGTAGGAATGGAAAAAACGTGTCTCCTCTTCACTGATGCTTTATCACCAATCCTTGTTTCACTAAAAACCCCAAATTTTCAAAAAACGTTTGTCATTGGGACAGAAAGTGAGGTGAAATCTTCTGAAGAGGTGCACAGACAACAAAACAAATGTTACAGGGGTGATAACCCTTCCCCATGTTTTCCAAAAAGCTTAAAAATAGATTTTTTGGCTGGAGCTACACTTTAAAAATGTACCAGTTCAAAACTATAAACAGATTCTACTTAACAATGTACCAGTTCAAAACTATAAACAGATTCTACTTAACAACAAACCTACAGTCCCTGTTTTGTTTGCACTGCCTGTATACTGCTGTTCAGAGTATATAGGGCCTGGGGGCCCCACGCCTTTCCTTTTTTAATTTGGGTGCGGGGTTCCCCTTAATATCCATACAAGACCCAAAGGGCCTGGAAATGGACTGGGGGTGGGGGGTACCCATGCCGTTTGTCTCACTGATTTTCATCCATATTGCCAGGACCCGACATTACATTAAAGCCGCAAGCAGTTTTAAATGACTTTTATTCCTTTAAATATGTCATTTTGTGCAGGGACTGTTCTAAGCACGGGAAACTCGTGCCACTTTACAGGCATACTATAGACACCCCCCAGGTACGATATTTAAAGGAATATTTCACTTTTTTTCACTTTAAGCATCATTAAAATCACGGCTCCCGAAAAAACGGACGTTTTAAAAAAATTTTTTTGCATTGATACATGTCCCCTGGGGCAGAACCTGGGTCCCCAAACCCTTTTTAAGACAAAAACTTGCATATTAGCCTTTAAAATTAGCACTTTTCATTTTGAACGTTCGAGTCACGTTCGATAGACCTTAACCACTTCAGCCCCGGAAGGATTTACCCCCTTCCTGACCAGAGCACTTTTTACAATTTGGCACTGCGTCGTTTTTAACTGCTAATTGCGCGGTCATCCAATGCTGTACCCAAACAAAATTTTCATCCTTTTCTTCCCACAAATAGAGCTTTCTTTTGATGGTATTTGATCATCTCTGCGGTTTTTATATTTTGCGCTATAAATGTAAAAAGACTGAAAAGACTGAAAATTTTGAAAAAAAATGATATTTTCTACTTTTTGTTATTAAAAAAATCTAATAAGCTCAATTTTAGTCATACATTTAGGCCAAAATGTATTCGGCCACATGTCTTTGGTAAAAAAAATGTCAATAAGCGTATATTTATTGGTTTGCGCAAAAGTTATAGCGTCTACAAACTAGGGTACATTTTCTGGAATTTACACAGCTTTTAGTTTATGACTGTCATTTCTTGTGGTACTAAAATGGCAGGGCGGTACAAAACCCCCCCAAATGACCCCATTTTGGAAAGTAGACACCCCAAGGAAATTGCTGAGAGGCATGTTGAGCCCATTGAATATTAATTTTTTTGTCTCAAGTGATTGAATAATGTGTGGGACTTTTTGGGAGCCTAGCAGCGTACGGGACCCCGAAAACCAATCACCGCCTTCAGGATTTCTAAGGGCGTAAATTTTTGATTTTACTCCTCACTACCTATCACAGTTTTGAAGGCCATAAAATGCCCAGATGTCACAAACCCCCCCCCCCCCCAAATGACCCCATTTTGGAAAGTAGACACCCCAAGCTATTTGCTTTGAGGCATGTTGAGTCCATGGAATATTTTATATTTTGACACAAGTTGTGGGAAATATTTACTATACCTCTCAGCAAATAGTTTGGGGTGTCTACTTTCCAAAAATTGGGTCATTTGGGGTGGGGGGTTGTGCCACCTGGGCATTCCATGGCCTCCGAAACTGTGATAGGCAGTGAAGAGTGAAATCAAAAATTTACGCCCTTAGAAAGCCTGAAGGCGGTGCTTGGTTTTCGGGGTCTCGTACGCGGCTAGGCTCCCAAAAAGTCTCACACATGTGGTATCCCCGTACTCAGGAGAAGCAACAGAATGTATTTTGGGGTGTAATTTCACATATTCCCATGGCATGTTTGAGCAATATATCATTTAGTGACAACTTTGTGCAAAAAAAAAAAATTGTCTCATTCCCGCAACTTGTGTCACAATATAAAATATTCCATGGACTCGACATGCCTCTCAGCAAATAGCTTGGGGTGTCTACTTTCCAAAATGGGGTCATTTGGGGGGGTTTTGAACTGTCCTGGCATTTTATGCACAACATTTAGAAGCTTATGTCACACATCACCCACTCTTCTAACCACTTGAAGACAAAGCCCTTTCTGACACTTTTTGTTTACATGAAAAAATATTTTTTTTTGCAAGAAAATTACTTTGAACCCCCAAACATTATATATTTTTTTAAAGCAAATGCCCTACAGATTAAAATGGTGGGTGTTTCTTTTTTTTTCCACACAGTATTTGCGCAGCGATTTTTCAAATGCATTTTTTGGGGAAAAAACACACTTTTTTAAATTTTAATGCACTAAAACACACTATATTGCCCAAATGTTTGATGAAATAAAAAAGATGATCTTAGGCCGAGTACATGGATACCAAACATGACATGCTTTAAAATTGTGCACAAACGTGCAGTGGCAACAAAACAAATACATTTTAAAAGCCTTTAAAAGCCTTTACAGGTTACCACTTTAGATTTACAGAGGAGGTCTACTGCTAAAATTATTGCCCTCGATCTGACCTTCATGGTGATACCTCACATGCATGGTGCAATTGCTGTTTACATTTGATGTCAGACCAACGCTTGCGTTCGCCTTAGCGCGAGAGCAGGTGGGGACAGGGGTGCTTTTTTTTTTTTTTTCTTTATTATTTTTTTGCTTTTTTATCTTATTTTTAAACTGTTCCTTTCATTTTTTTTTAATCATTTTTATTGTTATCTCAGGGAATGTAAATATCCCCTATGATAGCAATAGGTAGTGACAGGTACTCTTTTTTTGAAAAAATTGGGGTCTATTAGACCCTAGATCTCTCCTCTGCCCTTAAAGCATCTGACCACACCAAGATCGGTGTGATAAAATGCTTTCCCAATTTCCCAATGGCGCTGTTTACATCCGGCGAAATCTAAGTCATAAAATGCTCGTAGCTTCCGGTTTCTTAGGCCATAGAGTTGTTTGGAGCCACTCTGGTCTCTGATCAGCTCTATGGTCAGCTGGCTGAATCACCAACTGCATTCTCAGGTTCCCTGTTGAGACACGAGAGCCAGAGAAAAACACAGAAGATGGTGGGGGGGCATTCCTTCCCACTGCTTATAAAAGCAGTCTAGAGGCTAATTAGCCACTAGGATTGCTTTTACATGAAAGCCGACCGCTGGCTGAAAAGAATGATACCAAGATAATACCTAAACCTGCAGGCATCATTCTGGTATAACCACTCAAAGTCATGAATGGCGTACCTGAAGACAAAAAAATGGTTAACAATAAAGCACAGTAAACAGTAAAGTATAAAAAATTGCATACTTGAAAAGCAAACATGATAAAACATAATAACAATAAAACATTGCAGAATAGAATACAGTAAAAAAGAGCAGAACAATAGAGAGAGAATAGAGAGAGAGAGAACAATAAAACGACAACTATTTATTTTATTTTATATATTTTTTTGTTTTTTTTTGTTTTTTCACACTGTTTTTGTAACTGTAACTGTAACTTGTAACTGTAACTTTTATAACTGTAACCGGTTCCAGGTTCGGGTCTCTCAAAATGCAATGGCATCTTGGGAGACCCTGTGAAAGTGTGCCTAGTCTGTGCAATGCTGTACGCTATGCTAATACTCAACTAGTGTATGGTAGCGTTCACATTCACCAATGCAAAGACCAGGATTGTCAGGACAGGAGGGACAATAATAGCGGGTGTCACGCCTATATCCGCGCTTGCTGCAGACATGACATCTTTTTTGGGGGGGTTCGTTGGGTAGGGATACTCGGGAGGACATAAAGAAAATGCCTCTCATGCAGCCGACTGCATTTGGTTGGGGATGTGAATGGGGGAAGTAGGGGCACTGCAGAAGTGGTGGGTTCCCAATTAGGATTGGCGAATGCAGCAGGAAGGGCATTATGGGCACGACGGGCCTGTGTTTGTCTTCTTCTTGGTGGCAGCGGGACACTATTTGTGCTTGCCACCTCACCAGCTTGAACTGCATTTATGGGACTCTCCACGTCACCAAGTGTTACTGCAGTGCTGGTTTGACTATGACCAGGGTTTACTAGGCCGCTGGTGCTTGCCAGTTCACCAAAACGCTACCAAAAAACTGTTAGCGATCGCAGGGATCAGGCCTGACTCTGCGAACGCTGCAGTTATGCATTTAGTGTTTTGTAAGTGTCAGTGATCGATCAATACTGCACTTGGTTGGGCTGGGCTGGGCCAGGCGGAGGGGTAAAACGCAGGTGCTAGCAGGTATCTGGGCTGATCCCGCTAACACTGCGTTTTTGGGAACCCTAAACTGCTGGGGACACTAGTATAGATCTGATTGGATCAGATATTGATCCGTTCAGATACTATACCACTAAGGGAGGTGTACGGTGCATGCATGGGTGTTAGCGCTACTGGCACTAACCTGACGCTGCCTGGGGCTGGTGCTTGCCAGTTCACCAAAATGCTACCAAAAAAACTGTTAGCGATCGCAGGGATCAGGCCTGACTCTGCGAATGCTGCAGTTATGCGGTTAGTGTTTTGTAAGTGACAGTGATCGATCGATACTGCACTTGAGTGGGCTGGGCTGGGCTGGGCTGGGCAGAGGGGCAAAACGCAGGTGCTAGCAGGTATCTGGGCTGATCCCGCTAACACTGCGTTTTTGGGAACCCTAAACTGCTGGGGACGCTAGTATAAATCTGATTGGATCAGATATTGATCCGTTCAGATATTATACCACTAAGGGAGGCGTATGCTGCGTGCGTGGGTGTTAGCGGTACTGGCGCTAATCTGGTGCTGCCTGGGGCGACGCATATCACCGCCGGGCGATCAGGGGGCTAAACCTTTATTCGGTAATAAACGGCGGGTGCCCTGACACTATAAAAAAATAAACGAACTAACCAGCGTCACCCATAACATTTATACAGTGATCAGTGGTTAAAGGATTAACTAGGGGGCAATCAAGAGGTTAAAACATTTATTCGGTAGTATATGGGGGTCCCTGTCGCTATAAAACGCTGACGGCGAACCTAAATATTTGCCTCCCTAACTAGAGTAACCAGTGACACTAATACAGCGATCAGAAAAACGATCGCTTAGTGACACTGGCGACGGGGGGTGATCAAGGGGTTAAAACTTTATTAGGGGGGGTTAGGGGGGTACCCTAGACCTAAAGGGGGCTAATACTAACTGCCCTAACACACTAACTGTCACAAACTGACAACATGCAGTAATCAGGAGAAAAAAAAAAAACTGCTTGGTGTCAGTGTGACGGGGGGGGGGTGATCGGGGGGGATCGGGGGGTAAAGGGGGGTGTTATGTGTGCCTGGCATGTTCTACTGGGATGTGTAGTGTTGTGCACTCACATTTCAGTCTTCTCTCCTCGGCGCCGGAATGGAAAATACCGAGCCGAGGAGAGATGACGTCACATCCCCTGCCTCTGTGTACTATACAGAGGCAGGGGAAGATTCTGATTGGCTGGGAGCGATCGCGAGGGGGGGCCACAAATGGATGGCCTCCCCCTCATCACTGAATGCTCCCAGACCAAAGCCGACCGCCTCTGGCACCAGGGGGGGGTCCAATCAGACCCCCCGCTCGCGGGAAGGCAATCACGTACCAGGTACGTGATTTTGCCTGCCCGTGCCATTCTGCTGACGTATATCGTCGTTAGGCGGTCGGCAAGTGGTTAATGGGGTTCTAAAGTTCGCTCAAACTTTCGGTCCCTTCGCAGGTTCTGGTGCGAACCGATCCAGGGGGTGTTCGGCTCATCCCTAGTTGTAACGCAGGTCAGTGACCAGATCTTAACCTAGTCGCTCTCCCCACCTCGGGTCTTTATGCCCCATGTTGACATGGTATCCATTGTAGCATTTACAGTGGCAAGGCAGTGTAAGACTGGCCAGAAGAGGGATTATTTTGACACGGTTGGTCAGCTTAAACATATATTGCAATCTATGTGAACTAAATATCCCTGTTTTTCATTGCCTAGTTAGCTGGAAAGGGTGTAGCACTGTGCAGAGGGTCCATCCAGATCTTGTAGTGTTAATATGTGGTCACACCCCTTTAGCACCTGATAGTTTGAATACATGTACAAGGTATTGTAATTTGAGCACAGGTATATCTTTTCTCTGTGTTCAGGGGTATTTTTGGGTTCCGCGAATCTCCCAAACATTTTGAAAGTTCTACATAAAATGCAATCACTTAAGAGTTATTCCCATGGGAATGGGACAAGCAAGCTGTTAAACATCTGGAATAATATATGTAATAACTGTACTGTGCTTATATATACATATATGCAATCAATGTGTAAGTCATCCAAACTGTGTGTGAAAATAGCAGAAAATTATGTTATAAAATAAATGCAAAAAAGGGATAAATATATAGTGAATAGAGCACAGGGTCAATTAATGTCCATATGTAGGGGAACTCTATGAGCCTTGTTTGAAACAATCCATCTTCCAAGCTTGTTGTAAGGAAAGCCTATTGCAAACTTCAGCGTGATCTCATCCAACCCCTATGGGCACACTCTCACCTCTTTGGATGGACCTTTAAACTATAAAAGGACTAAATCACATTTCCCTTTAAAGGCTGTAATAACCTATAGCCACTGATACATAATCCCATATATTCCAGATACAGATCTTTTAACAGATGATGAACTCAAAAGAAGTAAGGGCAATAAACAGTGCTCTCTGTATGATTAAAATACATTCATTTAAATTACATCTCACTCACATGTATTGAGGAACAGACCAGCTCATCTGCTGTAGTTCAAACTAGAAAGCCACTCACATATCTTTAGTGCTGACAGGCAAGCACTCTCAGCGCTAATACACTGCTCCACAGTTTCCTCCAGCTGGGTGCAGAAAGACCTTCTTCCCACGTTATCTCTGAGAGGTTTGGGAGAAGTCCTGGAGGTGAGCATGGGAGGAGATGATGAGGGAGCTAAAGAGCTTTAGAGCTTTAGGAGGTTTAGGGCTTTTAAAATATGATGGTAACTACTGTGTGTTTTAGAGAGTTGGAGAAGATTCTAGAAGAGAAGGAGAGATTGAAGATGTGAGTTAGCGAGTGTAGGATAGAGCCAGGGGAATGCTAGTATTTGTGAGGGAACATGGTCCAAGGGACAGGTGGTTAGGTGGGCATTAGAAAAAAGCTTAGCAACCTTATCTATAGTAGCAGGGTTGAATGAGGGAATTACTGAGTGTACACAGGTACAGATATGTCCTTTGGACATACAGTAGAGTGTTAAGTGGGGGAGGTATCTCTATAGTGCAGATCTCATCACAAATGGTATCAATCCTTTTTTTAAAGTGTTTGGCAATCTTCTGGGCAGTGAGTGACTTAGTGAGTAGAGAGAGTGGAGGACGAAATAGAGAATTAAAGGTAGAGAAGAGTTGATGGGAACTGGATGAGAAGGTGTTATTGAAAGTGATAAAATAGTTTGATAACTCCTTACTCTCCCCTTAGACTGCCCCACTTCAAACATTTGATAGTCTATAGGTAACAGCTCCCAAACTCCCATTTCACCCCCCCAGTGTTCTCATCCACTAGCTGCATCCTCTTCAGACCCCCTTTCTCTTCTTTCCCCTCACCCCTTTTCTCTTTCTCCTTTTTATTATCCTCAGGCTTGACTTTCTCTCCAGTGAGTCCATCTCGATAATACTGATTTGTTGATCTGTTTTGAATAGACTCGATGTTAGCGGCACTGTGTATACTGGTTATGTCCTGTCGGGGCTGACCCACTCTTTTGGACTGCGGCTCGTGTTGCTGCTCTCGGTAAGGGTCATGATCACTTTTTGGGAGGGACACCATGCTCATCATTACCTTGTTAATATTTAGTTATTCTATGTGATGTTTTTAAATAAAGAGGGGGGAATTGGGGAATTGGGAGTTTAAATGAGGCTAATGTGGCTGGGTAAAGCCACGTGCCTCCATCCCTCTCAACTATGGTGAAACATACACTAAAGCGGCCAGGGCAGCAAAGTGTAACAAAGGAGGTGGGACTTTATATGAAGCTTGTGGTGACAAAAAGAAAAAAATGGTGGGAGGTAAAAATTGTTTAATATCGCATATTTAACCAAACTAAAATTGCACATACATAAAGATGCACCCGTAACTGGGTGCCAAGATCTATAGTAGAAAAACTGGTAATAATATGTTTACAATCATGTCCAATAATAGTAGAATTTAAGAGGTCAACCAGTGTTCATACAATATAAAAGCATTAAAAGGGTAACAACTACACAGTCAATAGTCCTTGAATCCTTAATAGGTAGAATTGTAAAAACTTTTTTCATATCTTAATCAGTGTATAAATGGTTCACAACATCAATTAGCTCAACGTGTTTCGCAGCTTAAAACCGCTCTTCAGGAGCAGATATGTGATTTGTTAGGTATGTACACCAAGACAACTGACGTCCAGGTCAGCAGGCCAGCCCAAGGTCAGTAACGGGAGCCGAGAGGGCGCGTCCAATAGTGGCAACCAACACAGACAGCGAGCATGGCAGACCAGCACTCCCAGGCTCACCTGAATGAAAAGGGAGGGACGGGCAGTCCAATCTGAAAGTGTGGAGCCTATCTGGCAGGAAGCCCAAGGTGCTCCCTGCCAGATAAAATAAAAATGCTTCCGTCGACATGAAGGCTTGCTGCCTACTGCAAGCTAAGACATTTGACAGTTCTTTTATAAAAAAATAAAAAATTGCAACGCTAAATAAATTAAGTTCAAAGTAAATCATTAAAAAATAGTCAGTGCTTGAACACTGAAGTGCTTAGTGACAGATGACAAAAAAAAAGTTAATTGAAGTAGTATCCAAAGAAATGTGATTGTTTGGATGAATATCCACCGGGTGCACCACCAACATGATAATAAACAGGATGTGAGCTTACCAGATCTCTAGACTCCACGTCATAGGAGTCTAGACAAGCATTTAAATAATGATCTAGCATTCAAAGTGAATCCCTCACTGGTTAGACCAGAAAGGAAGGTAAGATGGCTGGCCAAACAAACCCCTGGTTTTCCTCAAACGTGACCAATAAGGACAAAAGGGGAAATTGGTGACTCGCGCTTAAACAGATTACAGTGTGTATGGCTGGAAGGTAATCCCAACCTTAATAAAAAACAAATACAGAATGAAATATGATAATATATGACAAACTACAATGTGCAAAATTGAGGAAGTGATCAAACCTCCCCTTAAACAAATATAGAAAATATATAATATATATAGAATGCCTGGCCGCTTACCAGAACCCCATGACCCCCCGTTACAGAGGGTCTAAATGGGCTGTAAAATCCTGCTACTCCGGAACACCAGGGAGTCAAGATGGAAGCTGGATTGGGACATCAAGGACTGTAGTACGGATGGATGGATCCATAGGGAAAAAGGTTTAGCCCTCAGCAGAGTGGTATCATCATAGAAGAGAGAAAAAGGAGGGCTCCGATAGTGTAAAATCAAACGGTATTTATTTAAAAATTTAGTAAACACTCACATATAAAACAGGAAAAAACGTCCTCTGAAGAAGGAACAGTCTGTGGCACTGGCCGGATGTTCACAGACAGCCCGTCCTGCTGGAGTTGCAACGACAGTGGGAGGTGATGCGATGACACCGCTCAGCCCTACGCTCCGTTTCGTAAAAGAATTACATCTTCCAGGGGCACGGGTGGCACATCACGTCACCTCCCTTAAATAATACAGTAGAAGCCTCACTCTGGGTTCCACCTACATCGGACTTCCGCAATAGCCTGGAACGCAAATTGGCAAAATGCATGTGCGCATGCGTGCCCTGAATACCGACCTGCATCACATGATGCTACGTCGGGCGGCTAACTAAATGAACCCGGAATGAGTGTTGGCAGAGTACATGTGCGCATGCGCGCTCTGAATCCTCACCTCCATCACATGATGCTATGTCAGACGGCTAACTGGATGGACCCAGAGTGAAAGTCGCGGCCGCTCAAGTGCGCATGGGCACCCGGGGCTGCAACGATGGAATAAAATAGAACCCGGAACGGAATATAGCGGCCACTCAAGTGCGCATGGGCACCCGAGGCCGCAGCAATAGATGAAAAATAGACACCGGTCACTCATAGAAGGTCCATCATGTTTGCATAATATACCTGGTCAAATAAAGGGAAGCATAATCTCGAAAAGTCCACGTTCCATCAAAGTAATGTGTGTCTACATCGGGGCGGATAATCTAAGTCTATGCTAAAACACAATATTGAAAGTCCGCCCAACCTAAATCGTGACACACACAAACAAAACATGAAAATGGGGCCTAAGGGGACATAAAAAGAGAAACCCCTAGTGGCCATCCTAGCATTTACATGCAAGATTTAAAATAATAGATGTATATATAAATACATGTATAAATATAAAGGGGCGGTCTATCTCCTACAATGTCCTTGTGAGCTCCAATATATAGGGAGGACCAAAAGGGCCCTACCTGTCTGTTTAAACGAACACATAGGGAATATAAGAAGAGGATACGATAAACACCCTGTTTCCAGACATTATGATCAGGTTCACAGAAGAGACCCTTCCAAGACACTATTTGTAGGTATTGATAAGTACAAACCCCATTGGCGAGGCAGTTCACTTATTAGGGAGATCTCCAAGTTAGAGATGTCCTGGATATATAGGGTTAAAAGTTACGTGCCACATGGCATGAACGTTGATACAGATGTGAATGCCTTTATTAACAACGCCCAATATATAGTTAGTTTATTTTTCCTTTCTCCCCTCCCCCCTCCCCCTCTCCCTTCCTTCTTTCCTTTCCCAAACATGTCAATGGTGTTTGATTATGTGGTACATATATCGATTCAATCAATTTATTGTTAAAGCCATCGCTCTGGGTCCTTACATCTGGAGCACCGGATGAGCTCTCGATTTTTTGACCACATCGGATTTATGGCTGGTTTGGCATATTGTGCTAAGACAATCATGCACTAACACAATTATTATTTTTTTGGGGATTGTGGGAGGGAACTCTCATTAGTGGGTTTATCTGCGTTTAGTCCATATTCAATATTTTAATATTTTGGAATTTTCATATTTCCAGTGTGTAATACATTGGTCTATTTTCATTTTTTATATTTATACATGTATTTATATACACATCTATTATTTTAAATCTTGCATGTAAATGCTAGGATGGCCACTAGGGGTCTCTCTTTTTATGTCCCCTTAGGCCCCATTTTCATGTTTTGTTTGTGTGTGTCACGATTTAGGTCGGCGGACTTTCAATATTGTGTTTTAGCATAGACTTAGATTATCCGCCCCGATGTAGACACACATTACTTTGATGGAACGTGGACTTTTCGAGGTTATGCTTCCCTATATTTGACCAGGTATATTATGCAAACATTATGGACCTTCTATAAGTGACCGGTGTCTATTTTTCATTCTATTGCTGCGGCCTCGGGTGCCCATGCGCACTTGAGTGGCCGCTATTTTCCGTTCCGGGTTCTATTTTATTCCATCATTGCGGCCTCGGGTGCCCATGCGCACTCGAGCAGCCACGACTTCCACTCTGGGTCCATCCAGTTAGCCGCCTGACATAGCATCATGTGATGGAGGTCAGGATTCAGAGCGCGCATGCGCACATGTACTCTACCAACTCTCATTCCGGGTTCATTTAGTTAGCTGCCCGACGTAGCATCATGTGATGCAGGTCGGGATTCAGAGCGCGCATGCGCACATGCATTTTGCCAATTTGCGTTCCAGGCTATTGTGGAAGTCCGATGTAGGTGGAACCCAGAGTGAGGCTTCTACTGTATTATTTAAGGGAGGTGACGTGATATGCCGCCCGTGCTCCTGGAAGACGTAATTCTTTTACGAAACGCAGCGTAGGGCTGAGCGGTGTCATCGCGTCACCTCCCACTGTCGTTGCAACTCCAGCAGGATGGGCTTTCTGTGAACATCTGGCCGGTGCCACAGACTGTTCCTTCTTCAGAGAACGTTTTTTCCTGTTTTATATGTGAGTGTTTACTATATTTTTAAATAAATACCAATTGATTTTACACTATCGGAGCCCTCCTTTTTCTCTCTTCTATGATGATACCACTCTGCTGAGGGCTAAGCCTTTTTCCCTGTGGATCCATCCATCCGTACTACAGTCCCTGATGTCCCAATCCAGCTTCCATCTTGACTTCCTGGTGTTCCGGAGTAGCAGGATTTTACAGCCCATTTAGACCCTCTGTAACGGGGGGTCATGGGGTTCTGGTAAGCGGCCAGGCATTCTATCTATGGTGGTGGACCCATACACCTATGTTTACATACAATTGGACATTTTTTGGATTGTTACATCACTTTTGGGTGTTTCTGTATATGGACTTTTTTTCACTATTTTCAATTTTTTCATTTGCTTATATTATACACTGCAGCTTTTCATGTTTATGAATATTTTTGCACCAATTTTCTGATATATCATTATATATTTTCTATATTTGTTTAAGGGGAGGTTTGATCACTTCCTCAATTTTGCACATTGTAGTTTGTCATATATTATCATATTTCATTCTGTATTTGGTTTTTATTAAGGTTGGGATTACCTTCCAGCCATACACACTGTAATCTGTTTAAGCGCGAGTCACCAATTTCCCATTTTCGTGTTGTGTGTTTGTGTCACATATAGGACTTCGCAACATATATTATTTTCTTTGATGCGCAGTTATTTTTCACTTTTTCTCAATAAGGACAAAAAGAGGGTCCACATAATGTAAAACCGTAAAACACTTTTATTTTTAGAAAAGGTTACTAAACACTTTCAGCAATCCAATGAATAGTCAACAATTAAAATGGTAGTTACCAGGATAAAAACGACTTGTATACAAGCTCAATTGGCGTGGTTAGTTCAGACATAGACATAGTCTATGCCAATGAGGAGGCAGAGACTCAGTAGAGCATCTGCTCTCATGCACATCGCTGGATTGGGATCAGGCTGAAGTAAGTATTAGGGGGGTTGAGGGGGGGAGCTGCACGCTGAAAGTTTTTTGACCTTCAAGCATAGAATGCTTTAAGTGGCAACATCTGGTTTTAGGTGAAAATATTGGTGTAAGGTTTTTCACACAAAGACTTACATTCTAACGGGTTTTAACAGTATTTTGAAGGGCTGGCTTTTAGGACTGAATAGTGGAGCTTTGAAGCTGTTGAAGCATAACCCAAGCTGTCCGAAAGAAGTTGACCATGTAAACTGTGGACAAACAAACTAGGACCCTTTGCTTTGTGAAAGCTATTCAAATATTTGTCAATGAGAAACAATGTGGGTAAGTTTCAGCATCCATCAAGGGTCTGTTAAATATGAAGAAAAAGTCCATGAACTTTGAATATCCCACCTACAACCTATTATTTTACAAGTTTGCTATAATAAATGCAAGGCATAAGCACCCAAGAACTGGACTGCTGTTATTCTACAATCGATGGAAATTAGTGAAACCTGGCTAACAAAAAGTGCATGTTTCTCATTTGGGGGTTCCCCTTAAAAAGACCCATCTGCATAAAGGGACTACTACAGAAGTTTTAGGACAATAGATCTATACCCCCGAATTAACAGAAAAAATAAAAAATTGCAACGCTAAATAAATTAAGTTCAAAGTAAATCATTAAAAAATAGTCAGTGCTTGAACACTGAAGTGCTTAGTGACAGATGACAAAAAAAAGTTAATTGAAGTAGTATCCAAAGAAATGTGATTGTTTGGATGAATATCCACCGGGTGCACCACCAACATGATAATAAACAGGATGTGAGCTTACCAGATCTCTAGACTCCACTTCATGGGAGTCTAGACAAGCATTTAAATAATGATCCAGCATTCAAAGTGAATCCCTCACTGGTTAGACCGGAAAGGAAGGTAAGATGGCTGGCCAAACAAACCCCTGGTTTTCCTCAAACGTGACCAATAAGGACAAAAGGGGAAATTGGTGACTCGCGCTTAAACAGATTACAGTGTGTATGGCTGGAAGGTAATCCCAACCTTAATAAAAAACAAATACAGAATGAAATATGATAATATATGACAAACTACAATGTGCAAAATTGAGAAAGTGATCAAACCTCCCCTTAAACAAATATAGAAAATATATAATGATATATCAGAAAATTGGTGCAAAAATATTCATAAACATGAAAAGCTGCAGTGTATAATATAAGCAAATGAAAAAATTGAAAATAGTTCACTTATTAGGGAGATCTCCAAGTTAGAGATGTCCTGGATATATAGGGTTAAAAGTTACGTGCCATATGGCATGAACGTCGATACAGATGTGAATGCCTTCATTAACAACGCCCAATATATAGTTAGTTTATTTTTCCTTTCTCCCCTCCCCCCCCTCCCCCCCTCCCCCTCTCCCTTCCTTCTTTCCTTTCCCAAACATGTCAATGGTGTTTGATTATGTGGTACATATATCGATTCAATCAATTTATTGTTAAAGCCATCGCTCTGGGTCCTTACATCTGGAGCACCGGATGAGCTCTCGATTTTTTGACCACATCGGATTTATGGCTGGTTTGGCATATTGTGCTAAGACAATCATGCACTAACACAATTATTATTTTTTTGGGGATTGTGGGAGGGAACTCTCATTAGTGGGTTTATCTGCGTTTAGTCCATATTACTTGTCAAAAGAAGTTTATTGAGTATACAATGTTATAAAGATACATAAAGTAAGTTTACAAGGATCTATAAAGTAAGCTCATTGTTTTACAGTAGGGTTTATATAGGTAAATATCATGAAATTTCAAATATTAAACATTGGGTTCACGTAAACCTAAATTAAAGATATATATAATTTCCTTAGTTACTTTTGTAGGTATTTAAATGATTTATACCTACTATACATATTGTTTACAAGTAGAGTGTATATAGGTCAAATAAATTCTGATAATGAGCTTTAATCGTAAGGTGGAGAAAAGGAAAGAGAAAGAAGAAAAAGGGTTGAAAGGTAGAGGTATGGTCCACAAGGTTGTCCCGCTCGTCAGTTTATTATTCTTTTTAGTTTTCTTTGTGCCTTAGAATGGGTGTCTCTGTAAGTCATTTAATCTGTTACCATGGCAACAGGACAGAGTCATTGAAGTTTGACAGGAACTGTTGTTTTATCGAAGGATGCCAAAGTTTTTCAAATTTTGGAATTTGATTTTGATTGATGGCTACCATCTTAGCATGGGACATTGTATTATTCATTCTGTGAATTGTTTCTGCTAGTACCAATGTAGGAGATTTCCATGCCTTGGCCACTGTTTGTTTTGCAGCCGTTATTAGTTGGATCATTAGTTTGAATTGAGAGAGTGTTAACCATTCCGGTTTTAGATTAAGTAAAGTTAAATATGCATCTGGTTGTATTATTTTTTAAAATATTTTAGATGCAATCATGAAGACTTCCTTCCAGAAGGTTTGGATTACTGGGCACGTCCACCATATGTGTAAATAAGTGCCTATTTCTGGGCATCCTCGAAAACAAAGAGCTGAGGTATTAGGTGAATATTTTGCCACTCTAGCGGGTACAAGGTACCAGCGAGTTAGGACTTTATAATTTGTCTCCAGTGCTAAGATGTTGGGTGAAGATGACTTAGATGTGAGCCATATGTTAGACCAGTCCGTGTCTTCTAAAGTTCGTCCCAGGTCCTCCTCCCACCTCTGAACGTAAGAGGGTCTATTAAGATTTGCTACTCCATATAATTGATTATAAAGTGATGAAATTGTACCTTTAGCAAATGGATCTTTTGTACAGATTGATTCAAAAATGGATAATTGGGATAATGGTGTATCCCCCTTTAGGAATGGTGTATAGAAATTTTTGATTTGGAGATATCTAAATATCTCAGAGTTTGGTAGATCATATTTTTCTCTAAGCGATGGGAATGAAAGGAATGATTTAGATGCTATGAAGTCATTTAGTGTCTGAATGCCTGATGTTGTCCAAGCTTTAAAAGAATTTGGGTAGATCCATGCCGGATAAAAGGCCGGATTTCTGATAAAAGAAAGGAGAGGATTGTGTGGAGATTGTAACTGATATTTGGTTTTTAGTTTATCCCAGAGAGATAAGAAGTGTTTAGTTATGGGATTATGAATTTTAAAGCGGTCTTTAGGATCAAGCCATAATAAATTTGATATTAATAGAGGGTCATTTTCTGAAGCCTCTATAAATACCCATAATGGGATTTCCTGTTTTGCATGGTATTTGGACAGACTGGCCAAATGTGCTGCTCTGTAGTAGTTAGTAAAATTAGGGTATCCCAGGCCTCCTTTATTTTTGGGAAGATGTAGTGTGTGTATAGGTATACGTGGTTTAGAAGAGCCCCATATAAACGAAGTTGCTCTTTTTTGTACTATTCTCAAAAAATAGGAAGGAATTGGAATAGGGAGGACTCTGAATAGATAAAGCAATTTGGGTAGAATAGTCATTTTGATTGCATTAATCTTCCCCATCCAGGATAAAGGAAGTTGCGACCATTGTTTTATTAGATTTGTGATCTGTCTTAATACAGGAGGATAATTGGTTGAGAATAAGTCAGAATGAGATGCTGTTAAATGAATTCCAAGATATGGGATTGATTTTTCTGCCCATGTGAATGGGAGTGCAGCCCTAGCCGGGATCAATTCCATGTTTGTGAGTGAAATATTAAGCACTAGGCATTTCTTAGGATTAATCATAAGGCCGGATAGGGCTGCAAATCCATCAAGAGCTGGTATTAAGTTAGGACCAGAGACCTGTGGTGATGATAGAAAAAGTAATATATCGTCTGCAAATATACATAATTTGTGTGTAATACCTCCTACTTCAATGCCAGTTATAGTTTGGTTTGTTCTGATGTATTGGGCCATGGGTTCGAGTATAAGGGCAAATAATAAGGGAGATAATGGGCAACCCTGTCGGGTACCTCTTTCGATATTAAAGGCTTCAGATTTGTATCCAGCATATTTTATATAGGCTTTGGGTTTATTATATAATGCTTTGATCCATGTTAAAAAGTGGGGTCCAAAACCCCATTTTTGTAATGAATATTGCATATATTGCCAGGATACTGTGTCAAATGCCCTCTTAATATCGAGAGATAGAAAACATAAAGGGATTTTCCGTTTTTTAGCAATATGTGCCAATAACACTGCCCTGCGTATATTATCGCCTGCCTGTCTATTTGGCATGAAGCCTACTTGATCTCTATGTATTAATTTTCCTATAATGCTATTGAGGCGTTTTGCTATTATTTTTGCTAATAATTTAATATCGAGGTTTAACAGAGAGATAGGCCGATAATTCACACAGGAAGTATCATCAGAAAGGGGTTTTGGGATCATACAAACAATTGCCATTAGTGTTTCTTGCCGAAAAGAATGTCCATCTAGAAGTTTGTTAAAAGTTTCAGTGAGAATGGGAGAGAGTATTTCTGAGAATGTTTTATAGTATAAAGCCGAGTAGCCGTCTGGGCCTGGTCTTTTGTTAAGTTTTAGGTCTTTTATGGCGTTAGCAACTTCATCTATAGTTATAGGCTCATCCAAACTGCTTTTTTGATTCTGAGATAACTCAGGTAAGGTTATTTTTGAGAAGAAGGATTCAGCCTCTGTAGGATTAAATTCATTGTTTGTCTTGTATAAAGTTGCGAGATGTGAGTGAAATTTATGGACTATTTTAACTGGATTACAAGTGTAAACATTTTTTGATAATTTCAAACGTATTGGTTTGAAAGATTTGTTAGTTGAATTTAATGCCCGAGCCAAATATGTACCTGGTTTGTTTGTATTCATGTAGAAATTGTGTTTGGAGCGTTTGAGGGATTTATCAACTGACTCAGTGAGAAATAGATCGTATTCCAATCTAGATTTTTCCAGATGAGATTTTGTACTCTGAGATGGATTATCTTGAAATGATATGTAGGCTGCATTAAAATTGAGTTCTAGTTTTTTTGCTAGATTTTTGCGTTCCCGTTTAAATAGTGCCATTTGTCTTTGTATTGTACCACGCAAGACAGGCTTATGAGCTTCCCACAGTGTTATTGGGGAGATGTCTGTTGTATTATTAATTGATATGTATTCCTTTAAAGCTTGTTCAATGGCCATCTGATGTAGTGGGTGTTTGAGCATTATGTCCGGTAAGTACCACGTTGGGTCATGCGCTTTTGGTATGGCTGAGGCTATAGTAGTGTATACTGCATTATGGTCAGACCACGGAATCGGAATTATATCTGATGCAATAATTTCTGGTATCATTCCTATTGTTAGAAAAATATGATCTATTCTGGTGAAGGTTTGATGAGGGTGCGAGAAATAAGTGAATTTCTTTTTCATTGGGTTACTTTCTCTCCATGAATCTACCAGATTCTATTTGGAAAGAAGTTGAGAAAAAGGTAATCTAGAGGTTATTTTGGATGGTGTAAAAGGTGATTTATCTAGAAATGAGAGGAGGACCTGGTTCGAATCCCCACACATTATCACTGTTCCTATTTTGTGTGTATTAATCACTTGTAATATATGTGAGAGGAATGGTGTAGGTTGTTTGTTAGGAGCGTAGTAGGAAATCACCGTGATTGCTGTATCCATTATATAACCCATGAGTATCAGGTATCTACCTTCTGGGTCTTTAATTTCTGATGATAAGGTGAATGGTGTGGATCGGTGAAATGCAATTAGAGTTCCCCTTTGCTTGGTACAGGCAGAAGCCGTGTAAATTTGTTGATAAAAAGGAGAAATATATTTTGGAGTAGAATCTTTGGTGAAGTGTGTTTCTTGGAGGCATACTATGTGAGCCTTCTTGTTATGGAAAGTACGGAAGGCTTTGGTCCTTTTTTGAGGGACATTTATTCCCTGAACATTCAGGGAAAGTATATTCAGTGGTGCCATGGCAATAGATCAAATAGTTTTGACTTACTTTTTGTTATGCAGAGCTGACTGCGCAGATCAACCTGTGTTGACTGAAGAGATGAATAGATAGAAAAGAAACCAGTGAATTCTGGAGTAAAGAGTAAACAAAAAACATATGAGATTAGATGATACATTGTATACATTATTTTTTGCAAGTAATCACAATTTACCCGTGAAAGAGAATAAATATCTCTCTCAGGGGAATAAGTGCCTTCGTCACACTCCCACATAATATGGTTGGGAGAATGAGGAGGGCTAATGGGGGTACACGGATCTTCCGCTTACAGGAGAGAAGTGCTATGTCAAAAGACATCAAATTGATGTTTCATTAATTGGAGTGCAGAATATAGTTTTTGTTGAAATTATTTATTCCAGGGTGGTTGTATATGGTTAGTCTTGCCCTAGGCTAAACAATTCAGTTAGAAAGGTACTGTTAATAACTTTGGTATTGATGAAGATAGTTTGAATTATTTTGGGATTTTAACCCATTTAGAGTAAACAATTACATATTTTATTCATATGTAACTGTTTAGATATGTTAACTCATAAAATTGAGGTTGTATTGCTTCAGATTAGAATAAACAAAAACATAATTCTAGGAACTAGTTAGGTAATAATATATTTGTTTTAAGAAAAGAAAGAAAAAGCTTCCATTACTTCTGGATTATTGAACATATTTGTCCTAAAAAGTAATAAATCTATTGTTATTACCTGATAATATATAACTGAACAAGAATTTCCTTATTTCACTTATATATTCTAAGGCTATATGAATCAGAAGTAATAAGAAATATAACTGGAATGTAACATGATCCCACACAGTGTGTGACTATCAGAATGCAGTTACATTCAGTTATAAATATAGGTTTTTTATAGAGAACCATCTCTTAGTATAATAAATGAAGAGATATCAGGAATTAGGATGTCAGTCCATTGAATCTTCTTGGTCCATGGATGATGTGGCATAACGGCCTCTTTTGTGAGAATGATGATTCCCATTTTGTTCTGAAATTTTCTGGGTGCTGCCTGAAGGTGAAGATGATGCCATTCTTCTGCGTGTGGGAGTGTTGCTGCTTGTGGGTTCTGTCAGATTTAATTTTAAAAGGGTTTGTTGTAGTTCATCTGCTGATCTGCTTCTGTAAATTGTACCTTGGTAGTTAAATCTGACTGAAAAGGGGAAGCCCCATTGATACATAATGTTGTGGCGTTGCAGTTCCATTAGTTGGGGTTTCATGGATCGTCTTTTAGTAATAGTAAGTTGGGATAGGTCAGCAAAAATGTGATAATTGTGTCCTTGAAAATTAAGTTCCTTTTTTTCTCTTGCAGCAATTAGTATTTGTTCTTTCGTTCTGTAATAATGAAATTTTGTGATTATATCACGTGGGGGTCCATCTTTCTTTTTGGCTGTGAGGGCTCTGTGTACTCTGTCCAGTTCTAAACGTTCAATAGGGATATCTGGCTTTAGTTCTTGTAATAGAGCAGTAATAGTAGATTGCAGGTCTGTCACAGTTTCAGGTATTCCCCTTATGCGCAAGTTTGAACGTCTGGCTCTATTTTCGTAATCTTCAAGCTTAGTTTGAAGTATTAAATTCTCTTTTTTTAATTGTTCCAATTCTGTTATATTTTCTTGGGTTGTAATTTCAATTTCATCCATTTTTATTTCTAAGGCTGCGGTGCGGTTTCCCAGCTCTCTTATTTCTTTTTTTAGGCTTTTTGTTATTTGGTCTGAGGTTTGTTTTAAAGCCTTATGAAGCATCTTTTCAAATTGTAATATTATTACTGGGGATACTGAGGAGGCTTGTGGAGAAGTTTGTGAGAGGATTTGTTCTGTATCTGACTCAAATGGAGAGTCTTGCTGTGACATTTTCTGTCTGTGAGAGCGCCCTGATGCTGTATCTTGTGAGGTGACTGGAGCTGCTTCAGCTGCAGTGAGTGCCTGTGAGCTCTTTGTGAGGTGATTTTTATTTCTGCCACGGTTTCCACCCAGTACCATATTTCCTGCCCAAACTTTCACAGTTTGTTCCCAGGGGCAAAATGGTTCAAATTGATACCTTTTGAGTCTGCAGGCTCCGCTTTGTCCTTCTCTTCTCTCCTCAGCGGTGTGGAGCTCTAACAATGCATGTCTGCTCCGCTAGGCTCCGCCTCCTGCCCCCGCCACACACCGCGTTTAGTCCATATTCAATATTTTAATATTTTGGAATTTTCATATTTCCAGTGTGTAATACATTGGTCTATTTTCATTTTTTATATTTATACATGTATTTATATACACATCTATTATTTTAAATCTTGCATGTAAATGCTAGGATGGCCACTAGGGGTCTCTCTTTTTATGTCCCCTTAGGCCCCATTTTCATGTTTTGTTTGTGTGTGTCACGATTTAGGTCGGCGGACTTTCAATATTGTGTTTTAGCATAGACTTAGATTATCCGCCCCGATGTAGACACACATTACTTTGATGGAACGTGGACTTTTCGAGGTTATGCTTCCCTTTATTTGACCAGGTATATTATGCAAACATTATGGACCTTCTATGAGTGACCGGTGTCTATTTTTCATTCTATTGCTGCGGCCTCGGGTGCCCATGCGCACTTGAGTGGCCGCTATTTTCCGTTCCGGGTTCTATTTTATTCCATCATTGCGGCCTCGGGTGCCCATGCGCACTCGAGCAGCCACGACTTCCACTCTGGGTCCATCCAGTTAGCCGCCTGACATAGCATCATGTGATGGAGGTCAGGATTCAGAGCGCGCATGCGCACATGTACTCTGCCAACTCTCATTCCGGGTTCATTTAGTTACCTGCCCGACGTAGCATCATGTGATGCAGGTCGGGATTCAGGGCGCGCATGCGCACATGCATTTTGCCAATTTGCGTTCCAGGCTATTGTGGAAGTCCGATGTAGGTGGAACCCAGAGTGAGGCTTCTACTGTATTATTTAAGGGAGGTGACGTGATGTGCCGCCCGTGCTCCTGGAAGACGTAATTCTTTTACGAAACGCAGCGTAGGGCTGAGCGGTGTCATCGCGTCACCTCCCACTGTCGTTGCAACTCCAGCAGGATGGGCTTTCTGTGAACATCTGGCCGGTGCCACAGACTGTTCCTTCTTCAGAGAACGTTTTTTCCTGTTTTATATGTGAGTGTTTACTATATTTTTAAATAAATACCATTTGATTTTACACTATCGGAGCCCTCCTTTTTCTCTCTTCTATGAAGATACCACTCTGCTGAGGGCTAAGCCTTTTTCCCTGTGGATCCATCCATCCGTACTACAGTCCCTGATGTGCCAATCCAGCTTCCATCTTGACTCCCTGGTGTTCCGGAGTAGCAGGATTTTACAGCCCATTTAGACCCTCTGTAACGGGGGGTCATGGGGTTCTGGTAAGCGGCCAGGCATTCTATCTATGGTGGTGGACCCATACACCTATATTTACATACAATTGGACATTTTTTGGATTGTTACATCACTTTTGAGTGTTTCTGTATATGGACTTTTTTTCACTATTTTAAATTTTTTCATTTGCTTATATTATACACTGCAGCTTTTCATGTTTATGAATATTTTTGCACCAATTTTCTGATATATCATTATATATTTTCTATATTTGTTTAAGGGGAGGTTTGATCACTTCCTCAATTTTGCACATTGTAGTTTGTCATATATTATCATATTTCATTCTGTATTTGGTTTTTATTAAGGTTGGGATTACCTTCCAGCCATACACACTGTAATCTGTTTAAGCGCGAGTCACCAATTTCCCATTTTCGTGTTGTGTGTTTGTGTCACATATAGGACTTCGCAGCATATATTATTTTCTTTGATGCGCAGTTATTTTTCACTTTTTCTCAATAAGGACAAAAAGAGGGTCCACATAATGTAAAACCGTAAAACACTTTTATTTTTAGAAAAGGTTACTAAACACTTTCAGCAATCCAATGAATAGTCAGCGATTAAAATGGTAGTTACCAGGATAAAAACGACTTGTATACAAGCTCAATTGGCGTGGTTAGTTCAGACATAGACATAGTCTATGCCAATGAGGAGGCAGAGACTCAGTAGAGCATCTGCTCTCATGCACATCGCTGGATTGGGATCAGGCTGAAGTAAGTATTAGGGGGGTTGAGGGGGGGAGCTGCACGCTGAAAGTTTTTTGACCTTCAAGCATAGAATGCTTTAAGTGGCAACATCTGGTTTTAGGTGAAAATATTGGTGTAAGGTTTTTCACACAAAGACTTACATTCTAACGGGTTTTAACAGTATTTTGAAGGGCTGGCTTTTAGGACTGAATAGTGGAGCTTTGAAGCTGTTGAAGCATAACCCAAGCTGTCCGAAAGAAGTTGACCATGTAAACTGTGGACAAACAAACTAGGACCTTTTGCTTTGTGAAAGCTATTCAAATATTTGTCAATGAGAAACAATGTGGGTAAGTTTCAGCATCCATCCAGGGTCTGTTAAATATGAAGAAAAAGTCCATGAACTTTGAATATCCCACCTACAACCTATTATTTTACAAGTTTGCTATAATAAATGCAAGGCATAAGCACCCAAGAACTGGACTGCTGTTATTCTACAATCGATGGAAATTAGTGAAACCTGGCTAACAAAAAGTGCATGTTTCTCATTTGGGGGTTCCCCTTAAAAAGACCCATCTGCATAAAGGGACTACTACAGAAGTTTTAGGACAATAGATCTATACCCCCGAATTAACAGAATCTCAGCCTGCAGGTACTATACAGGTGTATTGTTGCTATTCGTGTTCAGGTAAAAGGAATAATCACCCCAAATATAGTGTGAATTGGAAACGCTCAGAAAAATTCAGCGGGCTATCCCAAAAAGCCTTAGGTTTCTGCACCAATCAATGGCTAGGGATGAGCAAGTACATGAAATCCTCAAAGGACAATATTTGTGGTGACAGGCACCCCATTGAACAGTGATCACATGGTGTATGGCCCCACCCAAAACCTTTAAATGTTAACCATCTTACAGCCACCAGGCATTCACAGTCTGGTGGTCTAGCTAGCTTGATCAGTGCTGTGCTTAGGAATTCATTAAATAGGTCATATGGTGGGAGATAACTCATTTCTACTGCTGCGTGGAGCATATTCTACGTCAGTTGAAGGATATTAGAACCTATAACAGACAGGGCCTGCCAGGCAAGGATGAGTACTGTATAATACCTCCCAAC
This sequence comes from Aquarana catesbeiana, assembly GCF_042186555.1. Lineage (NCBI taxonomy): Eukaryota > Metazoa > Chordata > Amphibia > Anura > Ranidae > Aquarana > Aquarana catesbeiana. The sequence goes on from NC_133324.1 coordinate 755,524,639, forward strand.
TTTCTGAGATGGGAACAAAGGGACACCTATTAGGATGGATTAACATCAGGGGACACTGTTTTTTATTTCTTAGTAAAATAATTGTCAAAAACTGCCTCCTGTTTTTATTCACTTTTTACACTTTTTTGGTGAATGGGTAGGGATACTGTGTACTCCATACTTGTTCACTTGGGGGGGTGGGATCTGGGGACCCTCTTGTTAAAGGGGGGTTCCAAATTCTGATAAGCCCATTGCCCATAGTCTCCCACAATCACTGGCCAGGGTTATGGGGATGGGACCCCCTGTCCCCATCAACATGGGGACAAGATGCCTAAACTATGTGGCATGTTCACCAATGCCAGGAGCATGGCGGACTAGATGGGGGAACTAGAGATACTGTTGTACGAGGAGGATTTGGATTTTGTGGGAATTTCAGAGACCTGGTTCAACAGCTCTCATGATTGGCTGGCAAACATTCAAGGCATATACCCTATACCGCAAGGATATAGAGGGTAAAAAAGGGGGAGGGGTATGCCTATATATCAAGAATAATGTACAAGCGAATGTGAGAGATGACATCACTGAGGGAGCTAGAGAGGAGGTGGAATCCTTATGGGTAGAGCTCCAAAGGGATGAAGCTAAGGGGAAAATAATACTGGGAGTAATGCTATAGGCCCCCTAACCTGAGGGAGGAAGTGGAGACAGATCTCCTATCACAATTTGGACTGGCAGCAAGGATGGGATCATAAGGGGGAATTTTAATTATCCAGACATAGACTGGGCGGAGGGAACCGCGCATTCATTTAAGGCTCGCCAGTTCATTAATGTCTTGCAGGACAATTTTATGGGTCAGATGGTAGACGCACCAACTAGAAATAAAACATTACTGGATCTACTGATTACCAACAATACAGACCTGATCACGGATGTGGAAATACGGGGCAATTTAGGTAACAGCGATCACAGGTCAATTAGTTTCAGTATAAATCACACAAATAGGAAACATAAAGGGAATACAAAGACACTGAATTTCAAAAGAGCTAACTTCCCTAAACTACAAACCTTGCTAAAAGGCATAAATTGGGATAAAATATTAGGGACAAAGAATACGGAGGAGAGATGGGTTTGCTTTAAGAGCATATTGAATAAGGGCATTAGCCAATGTATCCCATTGGGTAATAAATTTAAAAGAGCGAACAAAAGTCCTGGATGGCTTCACTCCAATGTAAAAATGCATATAGAAGCAAAGGAGAAGGCCTTCAAAAAATACAAGGTTGAGGGATCATCCTCAGCATTCAGACTTTATAAAGAATGCAACAAAAAATGTAAGGGTGCAATTAGGACAGCTAAGATAGAACATGAAAGACACATAGCGGAGGAGAGCAAAAAAAATCCCAAGAAATTCTTTAAGATTGTAAACAGTAAAAAAGGGAGGACAGACCATATTGGCCCCATAAAGAATGAGGAAGGACATCTGGTTACAAAGGATGGGGAGATGGCGAAGGTATTGAATTTATTCTTCTCCTCAGTCTTCACGAGTCAATCGGGGGGCTTCAGTAACCAAAACTGCAGTGTTTATCCTCATGACACAACACAGGAAGCACCTCCATGGTTAACAGAGGACAGAATTAAAATTAGACTTGAGAAACTTAACATTAATAAATCACCGGGACCAGATGGCTTGCATCCGAGGGTACTTAGGGAACTCAGTCAAGTGATTGCCAGACCGTTGTTCCTAATTTTTACAGATAGTCTACTGACTGGAATGGTACCAGTTGATTGGAGAAAAGCCAATGTAGCACCAATATTTAAAAAGGGCCCAAAATACATCCCTGGGAATTACAGACCAGTTAGCCTAACATCAATAGTATGTAAACTCTTGGAGGGGATGATAAGGGACTATATACAAGATTTTAGTAATAAGAATGGTATCATTAGCAGTAATCAGCATGCATTCATGAAGAATTGTTCTTGCCAAACCAATCTATTAGCCTTCTATTTGGAGGTGAGTTGCCATCTAGATAAAGGAAGGCCCGTAGACGTGGTGTATCTGGATTTTGCAAAAGCATTTGACACAGTTCCCTATAAACGTTTACTGTACAAAATAAGGTCCGTTGGCATGGACCATAGGGTGAGTACATGGATTGAAAACTGGCTACAAGGGCGAGTTCAGAGGGTGGTGATAAATGGGGAGTACTCAGAATGGTCAGGGGTGGGTAGTGGGGTTCCCCAGGGTTCTGTGCTGGGACCAATCCTATTTAATTTGTTCATAAATGATCTGGAGGATGGGATAAACAGTTCAATCTCTGTATTTGCAGACGATACTAAGCTAAGCAGGGCAATAACTTCTCCGCAGGATGTGGAAACCTTGAAAAAAGACCTCAACAAATTAATGGGGTGGGCGACTACATGGCAAATGAGGTTCAATGTAGAAAAATGTAAAATAATGCATTTGGGTGGCAAAAATATGAATGCAATCTATACACTGGGGAGAGAACCTCTGGGGGAATCTAGGATGGAAAAGAACCTGGGGGTCCTAGTAGATGATAGGCTCAGCAATGGCATGCAATGCCAAGCTGCTGCTAACAAAGCAAACAGAATATTGGCATGCATTAAAAAGGGGATCAACTTCAGAGATAAAATGATAATTCTCCCACTCTACAAGGCTCTGGTCCAGCCGCACCTGGAGTATGCTGTCCAGTTCTGGGCACCAGTCCTCAGGAAGGATGTACTGGAAATGGAGCGAGTACAAAGAAGGGCAACAAAGCTAATAAAGGGTCTGGAGGATATTAGTTATGAGGAAAGGTTGCGAGCACTGAACTTATTCTCTCTGCAGAAGAGACGCTTGAGAGGGGATATGATTTCAATATACAAATACCGTACTGGTGACCCCACAATAGGGATAAAACTTTTTCGCAAAAGAGAGTTTAACAAGACTCATGGCCACTCATTAAAATTAGAAGAAAAGAGGTTTAACCTTAAACTACGTAGAGGGTTCTTTACTGTAAGAGCGGCAAGGATGTGGAATTCCCTTCCACAGGCAGTGGTCTCAGCGGGGAGCACTGATAGCTTCAAGAAACTATTAGATAAGCACCTGAATGACCGCAACATACAGGGATATATAATGTAATAATGACACATAATCACACACATAGGTTGGACTTGATGGACTTGTGTCTTTTTTCAACCTCACCTACTATGTAACTATGTAATTATGCTTTGGGTTGGGGCGCAGAGCCTCCCTGCCCCAAAGCACCCACCCCCTATGTTGAGGGCAGGAGGCCTGGTATGGTTCAGGAGGGGGAGTGCTCACTCATACCATCCTTTCCTGGCCTGCCAGGCTGCATGCTCACATAAGGGTTCGGTGTGGGTTTCAGGGGGACCGTGAATTATGGCATGGGGTTCCCCTTAAAATCCATACCAGACCCGAAGGCTTTTTTTTTTTTTTTTTTTTACTTTTTTATTGCAGTTTTTTTTTTTTTTATTCAGCTGTCAGCAGGGAAGTCCATTGACAGCTGATGACTCATTGGTTGTTAAGGATGCGGCGGCTTCCTGGCCCTGCGCCCTAACAACCAGTCATTCACTGCGCCCTGATTGGGCAAAGCTTTGCCCATTCAGGGCTTAGAATGCATTGTGCAGCCTGCAGTGCATTGCAGGGTGTTCGGTGAGGCAAACACCTGCTGAACGCCATGCACATTTGGGTTAAACAGGATAATTACCACCGCTCTAGGTGATCGGGTTCAAGCTTCCCGTCCTCCGCTGTGTGGATAATTGTGAGAGCCCCAGGTGCCGGCAATTGCTATTCCAATGGTATGTGTGTGATGGAAAAATCTGGACAGCCGCACTCCGGATTAGAAAAGTGAAAAATAAAATCCTCTTTATTGAAAAAGTAATAACATGATTAAAATCCGTACATGGCTTTGTTGGGATAATGCAGCATAACCGCTAACGCGTTTCACGCTCCCATAGAGCGCTTACTCATAGCTGGTTTGTACGAAAGTGATCACCACTTATATACACATAATTTATCTACCACATGACTACATATTGATTATCTGATTTGAAACAGCTGATCGTTAGTCTGTGTGGGGTCTTTTTGGCATAGATGTGATTGGATGTGCGTCCTATAGTGGATTCACTAATGAAGACATGAATATATAAATGAAATGTATTCATATTGGCAAATGTCAACATATATAAATAATAAAAAATTCTATTCAAGGTTTTTGAAAAACATGTTTGTTATTTTTCAAAACCACAATAATGAGATGGGTGCTGGAATTTGACGTTCAAACGTATAAATTATCATACGGATAGGCGCAAGTATGGGCAAACTATGTGAGCTGGTGGCTGCGGTATAATGTAAACGGTGTATAGGATGAGAATTGGAATTAGGTCTATATGCATGTGTTTTTTTTTTTTTTTTTTTGGGTGTTTGCCAAAAGGGTGAACAGGCAATGTTCAGGTGAACTTTTGCTCTGCCTGAACCTTTGCCCAATTCTACTGTATAGCTTTGTTGTAAACAACTCATACTACTCATTGCTTTGTGCTGTGAGGCTTCATTCGCTTTATTTGTAATTGCAGAATATTATACCAGGCATTGAAATCACTGCTGTTTGTCTGCATAGTATAACTGTGAACCACCTTTTACTGTTTATCAATATCATCTTTGCTTTGTGCTGTGAGACTTATTCTACTGCATTTGCTATTGCAGCATATTAGACCAGGCATAGAGATGCAGTGCTGCTTGTATGTCAATTGTAGCTATAAACTGCTTTTATGGTTCATCATCGTTGATTTGTGCTGTGGAACTTATTCTATTCTATCACATTTGCTATTGAAGAATTCTGCATTAGACCAGGAATTGAGCACCAGTGTTGCCTGCCTGCACAGCATAGCCATAAACTGCTGTCATTGAGCAGCAGTGCTGTGCATCTGCACAGTATACCCATTAATTACCTTTAATGTTCATCATCGTTTCGTGCTGTGTGGCTTTTTCTTCTACATTTGCAAATACAGCATATTAGACCAGGTACTGAGCAGCAGTGCTGCTTTTCTACACAGAATAGCTCTAAACTACTTTTTACGACTCATCTTTGTTTGGTGCTGATTAAATTACATTAGCAGCATATTAAACCAGGCAATGAGTACTAGTACTGCATGAGCAGCACAGTATAGCTGTGTTGTAAGCTATTGTTACTATTTATTGCTGTGTGCTCTGGGGCTTATCCTACAGCATTTATACCATACTGGAACAGACACGCAGTTAGAATGCTACATTTTGCCAATTGTTACAACTACACAGTATGCTACTGTTAAAAGAAGAATCAACTAAGTTAGTATCAATTGGTAGTCACACAGTCTATTCAGTTTTAAAGATGGGGTCTAGCATTTCTTTTGTGACCTGTCGTAACAAGTTAGTGTACACAATTCAGTGTGTTTACAATTGTAGTCACACAGTCTAGTTATAAAAGAGGTCTGCAATTTCCTTTGTGCCTGACTTGTCACAACAAGTTAATGTTGCTGTTGTAAAAAAAATTAAAAAAAAAATTACACATCTTATGCCCTGTACATACGGTCGGACATTGATCGGACATTCCGACAACAAAATCCATGGATTTTTTCCGACAGATGTTGGCTCAAACTTGTCTTGCATACACACGGTCACACAAAGTTGTCGGAAAATCCGATCACTCTGAACGCGGTGACGTAAAACACGTACGTTGGGACTATAAACGGGGCAGTAGCCAATAGCTTTCGTCTCTTAATTTATTCTGAGCATGCGTGGAACTTTGTGCGTCGGATTTGTGTACACACAATCAGAATTTCCGACAACGGATTTTGTTGTTAGAAAATTTTATAGCAAGCTCTCAAACTTTGTGTGTCGGAAATTCCGATGGAAAATGTGTGATGGAGCCCACACACGGTCGGAATTTCCGACAACAAGGTCCTATCACACATTTTCCGTCGGAAAATCCGACCATGTGTACAGGGCATTAGTGTGCGTACAATTGCAGACACGCAGTTTATCCAGTTATAAAGGGGGTCTGTCACTTCTTTTATCTCTGACTTGTCAAAACAAGTAAGTGTTATGGTTTTGAAAAGAAAAAAAAATAAAGTACTTAACTCTTGGTGGCCATCTTATTTTTCTTACACATTCAACAATTAAAAAACAACATTTCTTTTTCAGACACAGTAAAGGGAAGGAACAGCAGCACTAGATGTAGGGTGGTGGAGAATGAGGGAAATTGGCTCCTCAATCATCTTGAGCACAGCCAAGCTGTAATAGGGATTTAAAGCTTACAAGAGGCCAGACATGCCTGCGATTTCTTACACATGACGTGAGCATGTTGAAGATGAAGTACAATGGATGATCCAGCATGTGTCACCTCAATCCACACCCTCCTCTTTTTCCTCCCAGACACAGAGCAGTCAATAGCTGATTTATACTGTTGTGTGGGACAATTTTATACAGAATTTGCAGAATATTGGTTACATATTGCCTTAGGGCAAGCAAAGGTCTGTCAGAGAAGGACTAGTACTGTATAGCTGCGCTATACTCATATTGCAGGGAGACCAGGCAGTAAGGAAATGCTGCAAATTTGGATACATTTACTCAGCGTCTACTCTCAATATGTCATTGCTATGTGGAGCTTATTCTACTCCAGTTACAGAATGGAAAAAGTGAGTTCCAATTTTTACAGTTTTTGACAGTCCACTGTCACTGTTTTATTGCTGGTAAATAATTCTATGGGGCTTAATTAAAGTGATTGTAAAGGCTGTTTTTTTTTTTTTTTAATAACAAACATGCTATACTTACCTGGTCTGTGCAGTTGGTTGTGCACAGAGCAGCCTGGATCCCTTCTCGGGTCCCTCTTTGCAGCTCCTAGTCCCTCCCTCCTTTGAGTGCCCCTCAGCCAGCAGCTTGCTACAGGGGTCACCCAAGCTGAGTCAGAGCTCTGTGTATCCATTCAGACATAGAGCCTCAACCTGGCCCCCCCTCCCCTGATTGGCTGACTGATTTTGATGAACAGCTGTGGGAGCCAATAGCACTTTTGCTCTATCTCAGCCAATCAGGAGGAGTGTACTGGATGGCTGAGGGGATCGTGTACAACTCCTTTAAGTACATTTCTACTATATTAAACCAAGCAGGTAGTGGGACCACTAGATATTAAAATACTTAAGCACTGGAAGATTTTAGCCCCTTTATGACCAGGGCATGCTTTGCTATTAGGCACTATGCTATTTTAACTTGCATTTTCACAGTCATGCAAAACTGTACCCAAATTAAATGTATATCACTTTTTAACACAAATAGAGCTTTTTTTTGGTAGCATTTGATCATCACTGGGTTTTTATTTTTTTTTTATTATATAAGCAAAGAAGACCAAACATTTTGAAAAAAAGAAAACAACATTTTCTTTACTTTTTGCTATAAAACATATCCAATGAAATAAAAAAAAATCTAATTTCTTCATAAATGTAGCCCATTTAGCTACATGTCTTTGGTAAAAATCCTGATAAGTGTATATTGATTGGTTTGTGTGAAAGTTGTGATAGTGTCTACAAATAATGGTACAGTATATACAGTATTCTGGAATTCATAGTTTTTTTTATACTAGTAATGAAGGTGATCAGTGACTTATAGTGGTAATAGTACAGTGAGCAATCTGACACTGGGTGGGAACTGACTAACTGACACTGACATCACCATTGACACTAATACAGTGATCAGTGCTAATACTATACACTGTCAATGTACTAATGACACTGGCTGGGAATGGGTTAACATCTAAAGACAATCAAGGGGTTACCTGCTTGCCTAACAATATGTAATGATTGTAATGTGTGCTGCTTTTACTAATCAATGTGGTTGTTTTTAAAACAGCCACATTGCTCTTCCGTGTACAGAGCCCTGTGTTGTTAGTAAACACATGAGGCACGCAGAAGGTGTGTTCTGGGAGGACACCCATGGACCAGTGTTGCTTGCAGCCAGTGAAAAATGGACACTTTTCTCCTACCAGTAAATGCCAGTGACAGTAAAAGGTTGCCAGTAAAAAATATGGCTGTGATGCTACAATGTGCTTGGGCATCACCAGCGGAGGGAGGGCAGATCTAGTGGAGGTGGTGCCTGAGTGTGTCATGTGATGTCATGGTGCAAAGGAGCCAGGTGGAGTGGCTGGAGCCTCATATGTGGGTCTGTGGGACAGAACCAAGCAAGCTAGGAGTGGGACTGTCAGTGCTTTGCAAGATTTATTAATTACAAATGATCCTAGTCTGGTCTCAGATGTGGACATATGGGACAATTTGGGATTAAGCAATCATAGGATGATCACATTTAATGTAAAACATAGAAAAAGGAGGCACGAGGGTAGCACAAGAACACTAAATTTCACACAAACCAATTTTTCTGAACTGTGGTCATTACTACATGACATCAATTGGGACCAAATCCTTTTGGAAATGCCAGCAAAAACTTGGTGGTGTCAGTAAATTTCAAACTGGTAGGTTGGTAACACTGCCATGGATGCCCTCCTAGAACAACAGAGCCACCCCGTTGCTGCCTTTCGGCTATGGCATGGTATAGAAGTGGAGTAAAGAGTTTTTCTTTCTTTTTTTTTTTTCATAAAATTTTATAATAAGTATATAAAACATACAGAAATACATTTTTACAAATGACGTCAAAAGAACAGTTAGGGAATAACTGGTAGAATAGAAAATCACATTAATTATTGTAGGACTGAAATTAGCATATATGAGACAAATAATGAGATAAGATATGAGTTGTCATAACAAGATTGTACAAGCATGAGTAGTGTTATTCCTTGTTAGGGCATGAGTCATTGTGGGCCAAGTTAGAATATGTGGTATCTGTGCTTAACGTTGTACAAGGAATGTTTGGAGCTGAGAAAAAAAAATTGATTCTGACTTAATTGTATGTAGATTAGAAAGAAGAGAAAGGGAAGGAAGGGATGGTAGGTGAAAAGGAAGGGTATGGGAGGGAGAAGGGCGGGAAAGGGGGGGATATAAGAAAGGGAGGGTAAGGGTGGGGATGGGGGGGTTCCCAGATCACCCTCTCTCTATCGATTGAAATTAATGAGAAATACTTTGATAATTGGAGAAGTAGTATTTCATTATGATGTGGATATGTAGGTCCCATTTATCCATAAGGATTACATTAGGGATCAGATGTGGAGCTGTCAGAAAGAGCATTTTGGGGATTTTAGTTATAGAGTGGTGAGTGTGTTATCCATTATTCTTATGTATCTGTAGTCTTGAAGCGTTGCCAACTGTACCATGTTGATGTGAATTTGGGTAGTGTTTCGTGGGAGATGCTAATAATTTCTTCAATTTTTTTCAATGTTATTAAGTCTGCGGTGCCACTCCTCTTTTGTTGGGGCAGAAGGAGGTCGCCTATGGCATGGAATGCATTGTCTAGCTGCGTTTATCATAAACATGCTGAGTGATTTGAGGTAACGCCTCTTAGGGATGTTGATGTGATGGAGCAAGTAAACTGCAGGTGAGAATTCATTTTTATTTGATGTGATTGAGATGATGGTGTCGTGGACTATCCTCCAAAAAGTCTGGATCACAGGGAATGGCCACCAGATATGAAGCATGGTTCCTTCGTCTGTATCACAGCGCCAACATCTATTTGTGGTAGAGCTTGAGAATTTGTGAAGCAGTGAAGGGGTTCTATACCATTTTGAGAGGATCTTATATCCGCATTCTTGGGTAGCTACATTGAGGGAGCCCTTATGAACGTATGTACAGATTAATTCCCATTCTGAGTCAGTGATTTTGATATCTAGGTCCTGTTCCCATGTAGAAAACGCTTTGCTGGAAAACGCTGAACTGTCCTTGAAGAGAGGTAAGTAGAGGACAGATATGAGATGTCTTTGGGGGGATTTTTTGGAACATAGTTCCTCCAGAGTGGATAAGTCTCTCGTCCAATGGTGTGTAGTGGTTCATCTGGTCAGGAAATGTCTCAGTTGTGTGTATGTCCATTATTGAATGTGCTTGGGAGATAATTTAGCATTTAGATCTTCCAGTGTTAGGAAAATTCCTCCTCTATTGAAGAGTTGGTTAGCTAGTATGTCTTTGTGGGGCCAAATATGGATAAGAAAATTGTTATTTGTACTGGGGGGGAAGTCTGGGGTTGCCACGTAGTGGAGTTAGTGGGCTCAGCCACCGAGTGGGATTTGTTGCTTTGGTTGCATTTTGGAATATTTTCAATGTGGGGCCTATTAGAGGGTGTTGTTTGGTTTGGGTATGTATGTGATGTGGGTGTATCCATGGTAAGGATCTCAAGGATTTGGGGGTCATGGAGTGCTCTAGTGTTACCCAATCTTTTACATCATGATGGATGTTCCAATCTACTATCCTGGTTAGATGTGTTGCCCAATAATATTGACGTAGATCAGGCAGGGCTATTCCTCCTTTATCTTTTGGGAGGGTGAGGCGGTCAAATTTGATTCTTGGTGGTTTGTTTCTCCAAATAAAGGAGGAGCAAGCTTGTCTAAAGGAATTAAAGAAAGAGGTGGGGATTTGTATTGGGATGGTTTGTAATAAGTACAGGAAACGTGGGAGAATTGTCATTTTGAGGAGAGAGGCCTTGCCAAACCAAGACACATTAAGGGCATCCCATCTTTTTAAATCTTCCTTAGTTTCCTTTAGCTGGGGTGAAATAATCTTGGAAGAGATTTGAGAGAGATTTTGGTATTTTGATTCCAAGGTATGTAATTGAATCCTTGGCCCAGTTGAAGGGGAAGTTAGTATGGCATTGTGAGACTGTTTCTGGTGATAATGTTATGTTTAATGCATTAGATTTAGAATAATTTATCTTTAAGTTGGAGAATGTTTGGAAGTGCTTTAAGTCTTTTAGAAGGTTTGGTATCGAGATGTGTGGGTCTGTTAAAAAGAGTAGGAGATCATCGGCAAAGGCTGCAAGTTTATAAGTATGTTTTTTTATTGTAATACCTTTGATGTCAGGATTAAGTCGTATTTTCTTGAGTAAGGGTTCAAGTGTAAGTACAAAGAGTATCGGGGAGAGAGAGCAACCCTGCCTGGTACCATTGTGGAGATGAAAGGCATTTGATAGGTGGCCATTGACACGGATCTTGGCTGTGGGGCGAAGAGTATAAAGCTCTTATATATAACTGCATTAAATTTGGTATACCAATAGCTGTAAGGACCAAGTCAATTTAATCCCAGGCCACTCTGTCAAATGCCTTTTCTGCATCCAGAGAGAGGAAGAAACCTTGTTGATCATTTTAATTGAGCCAGTGGTGAATGTTTAGGGCCTTGGTGGTGTTGTCCCTGCCATCTCTTCCGAGTATAAATCCTACCTGGTCTAGGGAGATTAGGGAGGGGAGAAGCGGTAGTAAGCGGTTAGCGAGGATCATAGCATATATTTTTATATTAACATTGATGAGCTATATTGGGCTATAATTAGTTACTAGAGAAGCATCTTTACCCTCTTTTGGAATAACTGCTATGTGCTTCTAGCATTTGTGAGGGGGCCTGCGTGCTAGAGTCAAAGGAGCGGAAGGCGGCGAGGAAGTGAGGCTTTAGTACGTCTTTAAAAGTTTTAAAATATTGTAGTGAAAAGCCATCAGGACCTGGGGCCTTCCCTACTTTCATTTCTTTTAAAGCTTTTTCAAATTCCTCTCCAGAAAGTGGAGTATTTAATTTTTGGGCCCTCTCCATAGAAATCGGTGTTGGACTGTATTTGGAAAGGAAATCTTGGATAATGAGTTTTCTGAGTTATGGGGACAATTGGAGTTGGATGGTATGTTGTATAGTGTCTGATAGTATTTTTCGAATTGGTGGGCTATAGGCTCGTTGGAGGTATGTGAAGTTCCTTGTTTATCATTTATGTGGTGTATAGTGGCGCTATATTTTTTGTTTTGGACCGCTCTGGCCAGGAGACTGCCAGTTTTATTTCCCTGTTCGTAATAGATTTTGTGTCTTAATATGTATTGTCTTTTGGTTTTCATGTTTAATTCTTCCAGGAGAAGTATTCTCGCTTGGGTTAGGTCTTGATATGTTTTAGATGCTATATTCTGTTTGTGTGCTGCTTCTAATGAACGTATTTGAGACAAAGGCGCTGAGATTTTAGATGGACGTTCTTTTTTAATTTTGGAGGTGGTTTTTATGAGTTCCCCCCGAGCTTCCCATTGAGTTAGGGTAGGTGTTTCTGGTATGTCGTTGAGTGTGAAGTAATCTTTGATACAAGTTGATAAATGTTCTATATTCACTGGGTCTTTAAGTAAGGAGGGATTAAGTCTCCATGTTTTTGTCTTAGAACTTGTTTCTGGGAAGACTAGAAGAATGGTTATCGGATGATGATCTGTGATTGTCAGGGATCAATTGTGTTTTTTTTAAGTAAGGGGATATCGGGTTGGGAAATGAAGAAGTAATCAATTAGTGAGTATTTTTGATGTAGGGGAGAGAAGTATGTGTAATCTTTGCCTTGTGGGTTCAGCATTCCCCAGGTATCATGCAACATGAGGCATTGGACTTGTAATTTGATTTGCTTTAAAGCTCTGTAGGGCATGGCCCAGGTACCTGAGGATGAATCCAAGAGCGGGTTTAGAGGGGCATTGAAGTCCCCTCCAAGATATAGAATACCTGTTGAACAGGAGGACAAAAGGTTACTAATATTTCAAAAGAAAGCAACTTGTTTAGTGTTGGGGGCATAGATTTTGGCGATTAGGGATGAGCCGAACACCCCCCGGTTCGGTTCACACCAGAACTTGCGAACAGACCAAAATTTGAACGAACGTTAGAACCTCATTGAAGTCTATAGGACTCGAATGTTTCGAAATCAAAAGTGCTCATTTTAAAGGCTAATTTGCATGGTATTGTCCTAAAAAGTGTTTGGAGACCCGAGTCCTGCCCCAGGGCACATGTATCAATAAAAAAAAAGTTTTAAAAATGGACGTTTTTTCAGGAGCAGTGATTTTAATAATGCTTAAAGTCAGACAATAAAAGTGTAATATTCCTTTAAATTTCGCCCCCTCAGAAGACGATTAGACCCTTGGCATTAATAGAGGCCATCTACTGTGACAGAGGAGTGGGGTGTGAGTTTGAGGAAGACATTTTGTGATGGGTACAGTTGAAACATTTCTCGTGTAGGACAGGTGGCACACTGAATTTTTCCAATATCACTATCATTTTCATTGATTTGTCTAAAAAATATTGCTCTGGGAATTGTAATTATAATTTAAAAAACCAAAATGACATCATGTGCTTCCATTGCTGTTCAATCTCCCCTTTGTTCAAGCACCGTCTGCTCTGACAGATAAGGCTTTGCTTACCCAATGCCCCTACCTGCACCTAACTGCTTCCATTTTCTGTCCCAGTCTCCCATTCTATCTCTAGCTTGGTTTGATAGTGCCACCTCTCCTCTAGTCTGCTTTGTTCAGGCCATCCCTTCCCCAGCTGCTCCTTCAGTGAGAAAGGCTCTGTTTATATTTGAGACCTGTCACCCAAACATGAATGGGCTTGAAGGTAAATATCAATGACACAATAAATATAAAACAATTGTTTGCCCCTCTTATTTTTTACTGATTTAAATATTTTATGAAATCCTATTTAAACAGAGTTACAAAGAAGAGAAAGTATCAGGAAATACAATGTCACGTCTACCTCAACGCAGGTGGTCAGACCTGCCTACCAGTAATTGGTTGCCCTCAGGACTTATACACAATGCTATAGTGCCTGGCCACCACACCAGGGCAGATGTGAACTGAGCAATGCAAATAGATACTTGCTGTTAGCAGATAGATAATGTGGTTGTATGACAGTCCAGGTAAAAGGCAGGCTGAGTCAAGGAATAGTCCAATAATCCGGTCCAAAGTTATACACAGGGAAATCAAAACTAGCAAAGCAGGGCAGACAGACAGGGAGCTTGAACAGGAACAAAACATGTATCACTCTCTACAAGCACCCAAATGAGGTTTGAGCTGGCTTATAACAGACTTGGTTTCCATCCAGAGACTGATCACATTAATCAGCCTGCAGGTGGACAGACAGACAAGGAGTGCCATAGCCAAATCCCCGGATGCTGGAATGAGGAACAGGAGCACTATGTAATCCTGATATTACCCCCCTCTGAGGAGGGGCCCCCAGACCCTTAAAGACAAGCTGGACATCGCCAGGTGTAGCGACTACGTGAATTGCATCGCCAGGTGTAGCAACTACCTGAATCGCATCGCCAGGTGTAGTGACTGGGGAACTTGCGAACAAGTTAGCCTGGCTGTACGTCCAAGGGAGCTTAGCAACAGGCAAAGGTAGGGGTAATTCAGGGGGCTTGACTTCTGAGGACTTAGAGGAAGTTTCCAAACAGGGCTCAAGGCTGCTAGACAGTGGGTAAGTTTGGCTTCTAGGAGGAGAAGATTCAGGCTGTGGCAATTGGCAGGAGAGGTGGCCTGTAGAGAATTCAATAGACTTGTCAGCATCTTTTGCTATAACAGAGTCATATAAAGACACATGGTTATGCAAACTGGAGTCACACTTGGAAACATTGTCATGATCAGGATCCAAAAAGGACTGTAATAAAGGCACATGACTGATACTGGCCACACAAGAGTTATAAATGGGCAACTTGTCAGCAGTTTTAATGCAGCTCTAGATGCAGGTCTGGGACCAGGGCCTAATCTCCTCTGTAGTCCAGTCTATGTGCGGGTTATGAAGTTTAAGCAGGAGATGAGATCAAGTAGAAGCTAATTGTCTCCCTATGAAATTCCCCAATGGTCAGAGTAATAGGTACAGTGCACAAGACGACCAGGCCCATGGACAAGGGAGAGTTATCAACAGCAAAGACTGTAAAGAGTCTGTGCACCTTAGTCACCACAGGAATCTGCAGAGTACTAGGTCCCTATCAGGGATGGGCTTTATGTTCGGGTCGAACATGAGTTCGACCCGAACATTGGCTGTTCGCCCGTTCGCCGAACAGCGAGCAATTTGCGGTGTTTGCGGCAAATTCGAAAGCCGCGGAACACCCTTTAAAAGTCTATGGGAGAAATCAAAAGTGCTAATTTTAAAGGTTTATATGCATGGTATTGTCATAAAAAGTGTTTGGGGACCTGGGTCCTGCCCCAGGGGACATGTATCAATGCAAAAAAAGTTTTAAAAATGGCCATTTTTTCAGGAACAGTGATTTTAATAATGCTTAAAGTGAAACAATAAAAGTGTAATAGTCCTTTAAATTTCATACTTAGGGGGTGTCTATAGTATGCCTGTAAAGGGGCGCATGTTTCCTGTGTTTAGAACAGTCTGACAGCAAAATGACATTTGTAAAGGAAAAAAAAGTCATGTAAAACTACTATCGCTAGCACCAGCTATAATGAACTGGTGGTCCGGCAATACACATGAAAGTTCATTGATAAGGGGAACCCCGCGCCAAAATTTAAAAAAAATGGCGTGGGGGTCCCCTCCAAAATCCATACCAGACCCTTATCCGAGCATGCAACCTGGCAAAAGAGGGGGGATGAGAGAGCGCCCCCCCTCCTGACTCTTCTCCCCATCAACATGGGGACAAGGTGCTTTGGGGGGCTACCCCAAAGCACCCTCTCAATGTTGAGGGCACGTGGCCTGGTACAGTTCAGGAGGGGGGGCGCTCTCTCATCCCCCCTCTTTTCCTGCGGCCTGCCAGGTTGCGTGCTCAGATAAGGGTCTGGTATGGATTTTTGGGGGGACCCCATGACATTTTTTTTATTTTGTCGCGGGGTTTCCCCTTAATATCCATACCAGACCTGAAGGGTCTGGCATGGAATTTAGGGGGACCCCCACGCATTTTTAAAAAAATTTTGCTTCGGGGTTCCCCTGTGGGGAAATTCCATGGCGTTTTTATCAATGAACTTTTATGTGTATTGCCGGACCGACAATTCATTATAGCCGGCGCTAGCGATAGTAGTTTTACATGACTTTTTTAAATGTAATTTTGCTGTCAGACTGTTCTAAACTGTTTGCTGTCAGACTGTTCTAAACATGGGAAACATGCGCCCCTTTACAGGCATACTATAGACACCCCCCAGGTACGAAATTTAAAGGAATAATACACTTTTACTGTTTCACTTTAAACATTATTAAAATCACTGCTCCTGAAAAAAGGTCAGTTTTTGCATTGATACATGTTCCTTGGGGCAGGACCCAGGCC
Organism: Aquarana catesbeiana; assembly: GCF_042186555.1. Lineage (NCBI taxonomy): Eukaryota > Metazoa > Chordata > Amphibia > Anura > Ranidae > Aquarana > Aquarana catesbeiana. The sequence continues at coordinate 755,540,783 of NC_133324.1, forward strand.
CCCAAACACATTTAATGACAATAACTTGCATATAAGCCTTTAAAATGAGCACTTTGATTATTTACGTTCGTGTCCCATAGACTTTAACGGTGATCGCGTGTTTGAACACATTTTTTGGCTGTTCGCATGTTCTGCATGCGAACCGAACTGGGGGGTGTTCGGCTCATCCCTAGTCCCTATCAATGAAGTTGCTAGCAGCACCAGAATCTATGAAAGCTGAAAGGTGATGAGAAAACTTGGCAGAGCTAAGTTGTGCAGGAACAAATAGTTTATCTCTGAGGGAAACTGACACATTATAGTCTATAGTAGCGGACTCCACCCGCAGGAGACTCTTGCCATTTCTCGGCTTATTAGGGCAGCTGGCAGCAAAGTGGCAGTGGTTGCCACAGTATAAGCAGAGTCCTTGAGATCTTCTTTTAGCCTTTTCCCCAATGGATAAATGGGTAGCGCCAATTTGCATGGGCTCATCCTCTAGGAGAGGTTCAGAGGGCTCAGGAAGGGTTGATGAAGAATAAGAAGTAGCCGGCGTACTGGGGGCAAAGAAACAAACCTCTCTGTATGCCTTTCCCGTAAACGCCTGTCTATATGGATGGCTACTTGCATGGCTTAATTTAATGACTTTGGTTCAGGGTAATGTACAAAGGAGTCTTTGATGGAGTCTGATAAGCCTAACCTGAATTGGCTTCTTAGAGCTGGGTCATTCCACCCTGAGTCAGGTGCCCAATGCCGGAAATCAGAACAGTATTGTTCAGCTGTGCATTTATCCTGACATAAAGACCTAAGGTTAGCTTCAACTGAATGGGCATGGTCAGGATCATCATACAGTAAACCTAAGGCCTTGAAAAAGGCTTCAACTGACCCTCTGTCTGGGTCATCTGCAGGGAGACTAAACACCCAAGACTGGGTATCCCCCTGCAACCATGTAATAATCCGGTCAACCCGCTATGCTTCAGAACCAGAGGAGTGTGGCTTGAAGCGGGGGTCCACCTAAACCGCCAAAAAAAAAAAATATTAAAAGCCAGCAGCTACAAATACTGCAGCTGCTGACTTTTAATACATGGCCACTTACCTGTCCCAGGGTCCAGCGATGTCGGCAGGCGACGCCGAGAACCCGCTCGGTTCTCGGCAGCTGCCGCCGCCATCCTAGGTGAGGGAATCAGGAAGTGAAGCGTCGCGGCTTCACTTCCCGGTTCCCTACTGCGCATGCGCGAGTCACGCTGCGCATCGTAACTGGTCCCCGCTATCTCCTGGGAGCTGTGTGTTTCCCAGGAGACAGCGTGGAGGGACAGAAAGAGGCATAGACTCCCATGGGAGTCTATGCCGGAAGTGGGTGCAAATACCTGTCTTAGACAGGTATCTGCACCCCCCTCCCCCCTGAAAGGTGCCAAATGTGACACCGGAGGGGGGGAGGGTTCCGGAAAGCCGAAGTTCCATTTTTGTGTTTTGTGTTTAAGCTTAAAGTATAGCATACAACTATTTCTAAAGTTGGAAAACACATGGGGGTCACCAGAAAAATGATTGGGTGGATTCACTTTGGGCTCTGGCTCCTGCGTTACTGCTGGAGGTGCATTTACATGCACAGACAGTTCCTGGACTTGGCGTGTCCTTTTGAAAATTTCCTCAGCAAATAAGCGAGCCTGTGTAGAGTCCATCTTCACAGATTTTTTTTTTAGCTTGCCATCTTTCCAACAACTGCCAAGAAAGCAACTTTTTTCCCACTGAAAATCTGAAAAAAAAAAGGTTTTTGTGCAGACCATTGCCCATCTAATACAATTATCTAAACTGTCACCACTGAGACTTATATTAAAATAAAAAAACTTTAATTTGACTGACATTTGTCCTAAAAAATTTTTGGATGCTGTCAATGTTATGTACAAACAAAGGTAATGTTAAAAAAAGGGGGGGGCTTCCTTTGCAATTTTATAAACTAGGCTGTTGGAGTTGACCTCCAAAGACCAGAAAAAAAAAGCACTTTAGTGGTTTTTACATTCAATATCTTCCAAATCCTAAACATTCTGATTTGTTGGGCCAAACTTATCATGAGCAGAGACATATTTGAGAAACAATATATGGGTTCAATTTACATAAGCTACCATATAAAAGTATACAAGGTGTGTCGAAAGAGTTCAGTGAATGGTCTGATATCTCAGCGGCAACACGGGGCAGGTGCACACACATGCACATGGCTATCCAGAGACAAGTCGAGAAGTGCCAGTGTGAGAGATAGGGTCACAGTGCAATGGAGCAACAAGTGAACATCAAGTTCTGCTACAAATTGGGGAAAGCAGAAAAACGGAGAGGCATCATATGTTGTAGTGGACAGAAGCCGTGCGCAGAAAATGTGTTTACAACTGGTTCAAGCGCTTTCATAACGGTAAGGAAACTGAGGATGAGCCACGTTTGGGTCATCGGGCCATTGACAAGCAGAACCCCAGACATAATCGAGCGAGTGCGACAAATGTTGGCATGAGATTGGCGACTGACTCGATCAGTGCACAATTGATAGCGGAGGAATTTGGCATTAGCAAAGACCCAGTGCACACAATTACCTGTGAAGATTTGGGTAAGCGAAAGATCTGTTCTCACTTTGTGCTGCACAAGCTAACAGATGAACAGAAAGCAAAATGGATTGAAATCTCTTTTAATTACCATGTATGACAAGGATCCATCATTTGTGTGAACCATCATCACAGGGGATGAGACCTGGTGCTATCAGTTCTTGCCTCAGCACGGCGAGCTTGTTCTCAATCATTCACTGTACTCCTCTGATCTGGCTTCTTCCTGTTTTCCCGCCTGAAGAGCATCATAAAAGGCGCACGTTTTGAGGACGTGGCAGGAATCCAAGAATGTGTGACCACGGTTCTGTGACCAGTTCCTGAAGAGGCCTTTGCTGACAGTTTTCAGAAGCTTTATAAATGTTGCCAAAAGTGTGTTGTAAAGGATGGCGATTATTTTGAAGGCCAATAAAGGTCAAATGTTTGTATCTTCTGTTTTCTGATACCATTCACCACCATTTTAGACACACCTTGTATGACTAAGTTAATTAGAGGGTGACACCCTGAAAGCCTGTCCTCTGTTGCCTTCAATAAAGATTGCTCTTTCTTAAGCACGACAGATGCTAGATTGCCTTCTTAAGTAATGGATTGCTAGTGGTGAGTTCCTTGCACAATTGTTCTTATAATGTCCTTCTGTGAGCTCTTCTTCCACTGCAAATAACCCCCAGTCCTACAGCAGTCCTTTATGCCAAGTTGTCAGACTACCAATCCATGATTACTGCCAAAAATGAGGCAATGACCTTCTTCTGTCTTTCAGACAATGAACAGCCTATTAAAAAATTCCTTAACACCTCACTACCTTAGTGAACTGAAAGAGACATTGGGTTACTTACGAAAGGCAAATCCACTTTGCACTACAAGTGCAAACTACAAGTGCAAAGTGCACTTGGAAGTGCAGTCGCTGTATATCCGAGGGGGACATGCAAGGAAAATAAAAAACAGCATTTTAGATTGCACATGATTGGATGATAAAATCAGCAGAGCTTCCCCTCTTTTCAGATCTACCCCTCAGATTTACAGCGACTGCACTTCCACTTTGAACTTGTAGTTTGCACTTGTAGTGCAAAGTGGATTTGCCTTTCATAAATAACCCCCATTGCTTGATGTATTCCACCAGAGCATAACCAATAAGTACCAGTGTAATATTTGCTGTGAACACAAAAAAGTTACTTTTTAATTATAAGTTTGCTCCTCACAAGAGATTTTAGGATGATCAAACTGATTTAAAGGTCTGTCAATGCGTGGCATTATATTTTTTTGGTGTAACATATGTTTTATATGGTGGATTTTTATTATATGTATGTGATGTTAAAGCACAAGTTCACCTTTGTAAAAAAATAATAAATCACATCTTTTTGCAGGTAACATTTTTTTTTTACTAGGAACCTGCAAAGCATTGCACCCGTGATCAGCAGATCATGGGTGCAATGCAGGACTCCTGCAGGCTGTTTATGTAAGCTGTTTGCTCATATCTCTTACAAGCAGGCAGTTACACAATGACAGGAAGAATCAATGAACTACCTAGAGTGCTCAAAAGTGCCCTGGTATTTCATTGAGAACTACAAGCTGACAGCCTCAATCATTGTCAAAAGTTTGTAGACTTCTCCTCTGTAACATCTCTAAAATTCGCCCCTTTTTAACAAATGAAACCACCAAGCTCCTCATTCACTCTGTTGTTATCTCTCGCCTTGATTATTGCAACTCCCTTCTCACTGGCCTACCTCTCCATAGGCTATCCCCTCTTCAGTCTATAATGAATGCTGCTGCTAGGCTTATCCACCTTACCCACCATTCAGCGTCTGCCAATCCTCTCCTCCAATCCCTACACCGGCTCCCAACAGCGAATTAAATTCAAATTACTAACCACAACATATAAAATCACAACTCTGCCCCAAGCTACATCACCAGTCTTGTCTCCAAATATCACCCAAACCGTCCTCTCCGCTCCTCCCAAGACCTTCACCTCTCAAGCACCCTTGTCTCCCCCTCCCATGCTTGTCTCCAGGATTTCTCCAGAGCCTCTCCCATCCTCTGGATCTCGCTACCTCAACTTGTCTGGCTTTCCCCTACTCTTGCTACCTTCAGGCGATGTAATCATCTCTTCAGGGAAGCCTATCACGCCTCGAACAAATCTTTTACCACTTACATCAGCTCATTCCACACAGTTACAACCTTTTTTACCACCTGCCCCACCCTCTTAGATTGTAAGCTCTTCTGAGCAGGGCCCTCTTAATCCTCTTGTATTTAATTGTATTATAACTGTTTTGTCTCCCTTTTTATATTGTAAAACGATGCGTAAACTGTTGGCGCTATATAAATCCTGAATAAAAATAATAATAATAATAATTCTCCCATTCACAGAACCGTCTAAATGAATGAATGACATGTCCAGGTGGGTGGAGTTCCCCCACTCCCTGCCAGTAGAGGTTGCGGGTCGGGGAGCGGCTGCAGCAGTGGGAACATGTAAAAGTGTATTCACTGTATCCTTTAATAATTGTCAGATTGTTACTGGTCAATGGAGGGATTGTATGGTTTGAGGACTAAAACTATTAAACCTTGAGGTTTCACTGAGGGAGAGAGAGAGCTCCCATTGCAGTGATGATATTGAATGAACAGCCTATGATCCACTCTGCTATCTGATTCTAGATATCTGATGTAATTTTAATTATGTTAAAGGAGAAAAAGGAAATTATGTTGACAAAAAATGAAGTCTTTTGACATTATTAAAATGTTAATTTATCTATTAAACGTCTGTGTTTTATATCTTTATTTACTTCGTTATTTATTTTTACATACAAAAGCACATTATTCTGTTGATGGGTTTCCAACAATCAGTATTTCCAAACTGCAACCACCCTTTATAATCTATGCGGCAAAACTTTGACATATTTTTGACAATGCACAAACTGTGAAAGAGAATTACACAGAGCAAAAACAGGAATGATGAATTGAGATACAATCGATTGCATCTACCATGGCATTCATGAATGCCTTTGCTTTGAATTGTCTGTGTTGACACCTTTACATTGTGTCTGAATCAAGGACATGACGGGTGGAACAAAGGCTAGTGGGGAAGGAGTACAGTTTATTTTCAACACAACCTATTCATTTCATCATATGGCCTCATTAATCTGATATCCCCTCTCTAGACTTCAGAATCCAGAAGAAATTAACTGGGTTGGGTGAAAAATATATTTTTTTTATTCAGAGTTACCCCTAGTGCACATTTGCCATACATCTTTATAAAAACAAAAGATATTTGCACTGCAGAAGAGGGAGATTATCTATAACTCCTGTTTATAGATATAACAAATCTTCTTAATTATGCATAACTCAAAAGGGCGGCGTGTTTTCATTACATTGGTTTATGGCTTATGTCTGAGAATTAAATATGATTATTACTGTTTCATGTTGTTGTCCTTCATAAACTAGCTTTTATTAAAAAAAAGGTCTCAAAGATATTTAAGTTTCTAAAATATGCTTTTAACTTTATATAGCATTTCATTATCGGGACAAAATGCACTTTAATTAAGTCATTTAAATTAGAAATGAGAAAATTTGCTTTTTTGCTCATCTTTACAAACTTACTGATGTTTCCAGTCTGAACAGATCACTTTAGTGTACAGCCTTGTCTTTAACCACTTCAGCACCGGAAGAATTTACCCCCTTCCTGACCAGTGCGTTTTTTGCGATTCGGCACTGCGTCACTTTAACTAACAATTGCGCGGTCGTGCGACGTGGCTCCCAAACAAAATTGACCTTCTCTTTTTTCCACAAATAGAGCTTTCTTTTGGTGGTATTTGATCACCTCTGTGTTTTTTATTTTTTGCGCTATAAACAAAAAAATAGTGACGATTTTTTAAAAAAACACATTATTTTTTACTTATTGCTATAATAAATATCCCCCCCAAAAATTAAAAAACATTTTTTTTTTCTCAGTTTAGGCCAATACGTATTCTTCTACATATTTTTGGGAAAAAAAATCGCAATAAGCGTTTGATTGGTTTTATGGCAATTTTATTAATATTTTTTTTCTACTAGTAATGGCAGCGATCAGTGATTTTTATTGTGAGTGCGACATTATGGCGGACACATCGGACATTTTTGACACATTTTTGGGACCATTGTCATTTATACAGCAATCAGTTCTATAAAAATGCACTAATTGCTGTGTAAATGACACTGGCAATGAAGGGGTTAACCACTAGGGGCCGGGGAGGGGTTAAGTCAGTACTAGGGAGTGTTTTCTAACTGTAGGGGGGATGGGCTAGCTGTAACACGTCACTGATCTCTGCTCCCAAAGACAGGGAGCAGAGATCAGTGACACTGTCACTAGGCAGAACGGGGAGATGCTGATTACATCAGCATCTCTCCGTTCGTCCTCTCCGTGAGGTGATCGCGGGTATCCCCGCGGTGATCGAGTTCGACCTGACTCACAGAGCCCCCGGCCGTGCACGTGCACCACTGGCGGCGCGTGTGCAATGGCACGGCGGGAAACTCAATGGGACTTACCTGTACGCCCATTTGCCCAGTCATGCCATTCTGTCGACGTACATCGGCGTTTCCGGTCGGGAAGTGGTTAAAGTGAAACTTCACTCTGTCAATAATCATTGACTATTTCTATTCTTTTTGCTGCTAGCATTAGTAAATAGATAGGAAAGTATATCATATTTACTTGCTTAAACCTTTTTTTTATACTTCTTCAGTTACTTCCTAAATTCCAGGCCATATGTGGCCATAAACCACCATAAAATAGTATGTGTCACAATATATAACTGTGTAAAAACAATAATTCATATATTGTGAACAAACATCCGTTAGTATAATATGAAAAAAGCAAACAACAAAAAGTCCATGTGAACAATGATCACACCGTTAGACCTTCTTAAAGGACCTATATCAATTTTGCTACAAAAAAGTCCATATAAGTGATGATGATGATATAAATATGAATAAACTTTTCAACCCTCGGAAAAATAAGATGTTCTTGCAGCCACAACGTATGACTTTAATGCCGCTTACTGGATAAGTTGGACCTCAAATTATAGAGATCGTAAGAGCCCGATGCATCAGCCTGCCGACAACGATATCCTCCACCTGTCCTTCAATCCAGGGAATAAGCTCTCATCCAACCCCAGCGACCAAAGGTAATTATTTTCTTGCCATAGTCTCGGATACCGGGATCAAGAAATAAACCACCCCAAACCGGGGTCTTCTTATATAGTCCTGGGAGTTTGACACTCAATAGGGGATGAAAAAGGAAGGCAGATACGCTTCAAAAAGGGTTTAAGGGTTTTTAAGTCATAGCAAGCATTCACAGCAAGCGTAGCAATCATAAAAATGACAGGAACAAAAAAGGTTAAAAACAGGGATACAGCCAGGGATCAAACCAAATAGCTAAATGAAAAAAAAAATGACGTCAAAATCAGTTACTCCAACTGACGCGTTTCTCCATAGAAGGCATCAACTGGGAACGGAGGCATGATTCGATGTCCTCACATCATGCTTAAATACTCAGTAGGCAGGGGAGACACCGGAAGCAATATGTTCACATCATCCTCCTATTGCCATCAGATAAATTGAATAATTTTTTGGCAAAATTACCACAAAAAAGCCAGAAATATTTCACACCCTCAAAAAGTCTTCAAACAAATGAAGTACAGATTGGTATATGTGAGAATTAAAATTGAGAAGAAAAAATATATATGATATTTTTCTATTTGATAACCCTTATTAATCATTATTAAAAAACATATCTTAAACACTATCTGTGCAGCATCTAACCCAAAATATATATATATATATATCCCTTCCATCCTATATCCATAATAAATCATATATAATCATCAAGAAGGGTAAAAAATATATATCTATAGTAAAAAAAATGTAAATATAGATACAAATATAAAATAATTTCTAAAAATGTAGAGAGGATGTATAAATATATAATGAGATACCAGAACAGATAAAAAGAACAATCAGGTATGTGTCTGGGAAGTCATCTATTATCAATATAGCAACTGATATCCCATTCCACATTGAGTCCCTGGGGACTGTAAAATTGGAGGTCATATATCCATCTAGTTTCATGATGGGAAATATGCCTTTTTAAATTGTTGCCCTCCAGTGTGGGGTATATTTCCCTATTGCTATCACCTTAAGTAGATTAGTGTTCCTATTATGGTGCAATCTGAAGTTTTTGGACACGCTATGTCCAATAAATCCCCTCCTAATATTGCCTAAATGCTCCCCTATCCTAATATTTAAAGCACGTGTTGTCCTCTCGACATACTGTAACGCACAAGGGCAAATAAGCAAGTAAATAACTCCTACAGTTCCACAGGTGATCAAGTCTTTAAAGAGGAGTTCCACCCAGGGGGCCCATGAAAAAAAAAAAAAAATTAAAAGTCAGCAGTTACAAATACTGCAGCTGCTGACTTTTAATTGGACACTTACCTGTCCCAGGGTCCAACGATGCGGGGGATCGAAGCCCCGCTCGTCTCCCCCTCCATTCAGCGGCGCTGGCATTGCAACTGTGGGCGCCGGGCTGTGGCTTCACAGCCTGGCACCCACTGCGCATGCGCGAGCAGCGCCGCGCGCCATGTTTGGCCGCTCAGTCACCTGGGACCTGTAATGGGTCCCAGATGATTGACAGGAGGGAGGGAGCAGAGTGGAGCCCTTCCTGTGCCGAGAGGGAAGTGATGTCACCAGCCCAGGCACTGGAAGGGGCAGACTACGAGGGACCCCCTAGCAACAGGCATTTAGAGGTAAGTTAAAAAAAAAATATCCAAATTTTTTTTGTTTTTTTTTTTAGGATTTTTTATGTATTTTTGTTTTTTTGGGTGGAACCCCACTTTAATGTTATATGATTTGGATGTAACCTGGGACATAAAAGAAGAGGTTCTAATGGTTTGTGAAGTCTTGCATACCTTGCATTTTTTACAGGGAAGAAAACCCTTTAGACTTCGAAACATGCTAATTTTAGGTGGTAAGTCTATTGCACTGGGTGTTAATTTATCCTTCAGAGTTTGATTCCTCCTATACATAATGTTGGGTTTATTAGGGAGAAGTGGGCCCAAAATCCTGTCTTCTTTAAGGATTTTCCAGTGTTTCTTCATTATCCTATTCACCCACCAATGCTGAGAAGAAAACTTAGTGATAAATGCCCATTCAAAACCTTTATTGTTGTCACCATCTAAAGTTTTTACCTTAGGTTTAAGGAATTGCTCCCTTTCTGTGTTAGCAATCTTTAGAAGATCATCTTCCAACAGTTTAGGGTTATATCCCTTATCCAAAAAACGATTTTTCAGAACATTAACTTGAATTTGGAAGTCCTCTATATGTGAGCAGTTCCTTCTAATGCGCTGAAATTGACTTTTAGGTATAGCTTTAGGCCAATTAGGGTAATGGCAACTCCCCATGGGTATATACCCGTTCCTGTCAGTGGCTTTAAAGAAAGTTTTAGTATACAGTTTCCCTCTACCCTTAGAGATTACTAGATCTAAAAAGTTGACAGAAACTTTACTGGATTCATAGGTAAACCTAATACCATATTGGTTCGTATTAATCGTATTCATAAAGGAATTGAGGGATTCTTCATCTCCTTTCCAAAGAAAAAAGGCATCATCTATGTATCAATGCCAAAAAAGTAGGCGGGGGCATTTCCAAGAAAAAATATGGTAATTTTCCCAAAGGGCCATAAAAAGGTTGGCGAGGCTGGGGGCAAATTTTGTAAATAATATAATATAATATAATATAATATATAAAATATCTAGCTGCTTGAAAACCCAACACATGGGGGATATTAGTATATAAGGACGATATGTCCGCTGTCACCAGTAGTACATATATATATATATATATATATATATATATATATATATATATGGGCCTGTTTGGTTCGCATCCAGAACTTGCATACAGGCAAAAAATTTGTTCGAGCATGCGAACGCTGTTAAAGTCTATGGGACACGAACATGAAAAATCAAAAGTGCTAATTTTAAAGGTTAATATGCAAGTTATTGTCATAAAAAGTGTTTGGGGACCCGGGTCCTGCCCCAGGGGACATGTATCAATGCAAAAAAAAGTTTTAAAAACGGCTGTTTTTTCGGGAGCAGTGATTTTAATAATGCTTAAAGTGAAACAATAAAAGTGAAATATTCCTTTACATTTCATACCTGGGGGGTGTCTATAGTATGCCTGTAAAGTAGTGCATGTTTTCTGTGTTTATAACAGTCCGAGAGCAAAATTACATTTCTAAAGGAAAAAAAAGTAATTTAAAAGTACTAGCGCCAGTGCCGGCTATTAATGTATTGTTGGTCCCGACAATACACATAATAGTCATTGAAAGTCATTGAAAAAAAAAAAAAGGCGTGGGGTTCCCCCCAAAAATCCATACCAGACCCGAGGGTCTGGTATGGATTTTAAGGGGAACTCTGTGCCAAAATTTAAAAAAATGGCGTGGGGTTCCCCCAAAATCCACACCAGTCTCTTATCTGAGTATGCAACTTGGTAGGCCGCAGAAAAAGAGGGGGGATGAGAGAGTGCCCCCCCCTGAACCGTACTAGGCCACATGCCCTCAACATGGGGAGGATGTCCCCATGTTGATGAGGACAAGGGTCTCATCCCCACAACCCTTGCCCGGTGGTTGTGTGGGTCTGCAGGCAGGGGGGCTTATCGGAATCTGGAAGCCCCTTTTAACAAAGGGGACACCCAGATCCCGGCCCCCCCATGTGAATTGGTAAGAGGTACATTGTACCCCTACCATTTCACAAAAAGAAAGTGTCAAAATGTTAAAAAACCACAAAAAACGGCTTGGGACAAGTCTTTTATTAAAAATAAAAAAAATTAAAAACAAAAAAGAGATTCCAGCGATGTAATACAATAAATCCCTGCTCCTACTCCAGTGATGTAATCCAATTCTCGATCTCCAGTGATGGATGATCTCCAGCGACTCCAGTGAGGAGGAGTTTGCCTCCACCAGAGGCACCCAGCCAATGACGCGGCGCCAGCTTGACAGCTCTTATGTAGCTGAGGGCGGGGCCACCGGTCACGTGACCCCTCCCTTTCTGACAAGGGGAAACGCCGGGGTTTCCCAGTGATGTGCACGGGTGACCCCGTCCCCCTCTGATGCAATGTGCCTCTGATAGCCCATCCCATATATATATATATATATATATATATATATATATATCTCCAAGAATATATCACATATACACATATATATATTATAAGGTGAAGGAAAAATTATTGTGTGGAAAGCAGCAAAAAAAGGTGTATTTTTTTAAAACAAAAAATAACTAAATGAAAAACATTTCTGCGCTAACCATATAAAAAGGAAAGGTGCAGCTGCTTGTGTTAGCCTAAATACAAAAAGCCCAAAAACATGTAATACAAAAGAAACAAGCACGCATCCACTAATTATCCACTAATTATCAAACAATGAACTTATACGTGAATAAATGTGGCCATAAACCACCATAAAATAGTATGTGTCTCAATATATAACTGTGTATATACAGTTATATATAATAATATATAACTGTTTTTCATTTAGCTATTTGGTTTGATCCCTGGCTGTATCCCTATTTTTAACCGTTTTTTTGTTCCTGTTGTTTTTATGATTGCTACGCTTGCTGTGAATGCTTGCTTTGACTTTGGCATCGGGCTCTTATGATCTCTGTAATTTGATAACTTATCCGGTAAGCTGCATTAATGTAATACGTTGTGGCTGCAAGACATCTTATTTTTCCGAGGGTTGAAAAGTTTATTCATATTTATATTATCACTTATATGGACTTTTTTGTTTCATAGCACAATTGATATAGGTCCTTTAAGAAGGTCTCACGGTGTGATCATTGTTCACATGGACTTTTTGTTGTTTGCTTTTTCAGACTGCACACACTCCTGCCTGTAGGCCTGAGCTAAGGGCAGATGGATTCCAGAAAGTAAATGCTACATGAATGACCGGTCCTTACTCAAGTTGACCATGAACAGAAACTCTAGAGGGTGTTTTTCAAAGTGATTTCTTAGCAAAATAAAGTATGGAGACATGGATGGTTGAGTGAGTTTGCTTAGAATATTAGACTTATTAGAATATTTTCGTGTGTGGCACTCATATGCAGTGTAATTCTGCTTTAAGTTGTGTTGACAGTTTTCTTATTTCACTTCAAGCCCAATTCCCCCAACCCCATCCTTTTCCTATATGGACTTCTTAATTGTTTTATATACTTACCTTTTTTCATATGTCTTCTGATAAGGTATTGTTTCTTTTCACCTCACCTCTGATGCTGGATGGTCCTCATTTGAATTAGCACTCCTCTCTGCATCATTGTGCTGTGAGTGTAGGGCTCTGTGATGACACTTCCCGGGGGTCAGGTCCAGGACAATTTGCACTTAAAGAAATTGGACATCATTTAGTACAAATACTGGCAGTTGATCTTGGAGTGGTAAGTCTGTGAGGGACAGTGGCAGAGAAGAAATTTTTACTTTGGCCACAGTTGCTTTTTATTTGTATGAATTTTAGGAATACTTGCACTATTTAATTTTTCAATGATGGATTCGGAATTTAAAGTATAGCTAAATCCAAAACATTTTTGCTTGTTCTCGATAGTGTAGGGAATGGTTAATACCCATTTATGTTTTTTGTGTGTTCGTTTCCAACTGACAATAAACTTCATTTTGTATCTGAAGACAAATTTAAATATTTGAGATAATCTGTAAAAAGTTATAAAAGAAATCCCCCTTATAAAGTAGACACCAGAATAAATGTTACTATTAAAAGATTTCCTCTCACCTCTTATAAAATGTATGGATTTCCATAAATGTTCTATTCTAAAGTAGCGACGGGTCTAAACACTCCCCAGTTCGGTTCGCACCAGAACACCTCGAACAGGTAAAAAGTTCTAGCGAACATACAAACTCTATTAAAGTCTATGGGACATGAGCATGAAAATCAAATGTCTTAATTTTAAAGGCTTATATGCAAGTTATTGCCATAATAAAGTGTATGGGGACCCGGGTACTGCCCTGGGGGATATGTATCAATGCAAAAAAAAAAGTTTTTAAAACCATTGTTTTTAAAGGAGCAGTGATTTTAATGATGCTTAAAGTGAAACAATAAAAATTAAATATTCCTTTAAATATCGTGCCTGGGGGTCCCCTTATTCTGCCAGTAAAGCGGTGCTTCTGTACAATGTATAGAACATGCTGTAAAATTGCACGCAGCTGTAATGTATCTAATATAGATTTTTTTAAGAATGAAAAAAAAATGGCATGAAGCCCCCCAGTCCATACCAGGCCCTTTGGGTCTGGTATGGATTTTAAGTGAAACCCCACACCAAAATAAAAAATAAAAACTGCGTGGGGTCCCCCAAAATCCATACCAGACCTTTATCTGAGCATGCAGCCTGGCAGGTCAGGAAAAGGGGGGCGAGCGAGCAGGCCCCCTCCTTCTGAACCATACCAGGCCACATGCCCTCAACATGGGGGTGCGTACAGACAGAAAAAATTCCCTCCTGTGCTAGTGCGGTGAGCCTCAATAAAGGTGGTAGTGTTTTTCCTGGTGGTATTGTATAATTGGTCATGCGCATCCAGTTGCCTATGCCGACTAGGGGAAGTCCGAAATTATATGTAGAAAAGATAAAAGGAAGGCTCGTGGTCTAGTGCATGAAGTTTTAAAACAAAATGGTTAAGGCTGAAAGTACTACGTATTCATAAATATAGATACATTACAAAAGACTCACTTGGTACACAATAATAAAAAACACTGCCCATATGGGGGACAAAAAGTGGATGGTTAGCTGCCCATACAAGGGATAAATAATGGATAATTGGCTAACGCATTTCGAGGATTTTCCTCTTCCTCAGAGCTTAAAAAGTATTATAAAACCAGGTCTGGTCTGCATGCTAGAATCAGTAGGATGGGTGGTGCAGCACTTGATAAGTGGTTTTGAACATGGGGTGAATTCTCCTTCGTTGTAGGAATATTCCTCACACATCACAGCGCTCTGTATTAAACAGATATCAAGCAGATATACATATATAGAGAGACATGCAGACGCTTTGTGTAAATATTAAAAACAAATATAATATATGAAAATCTAAAAGATATATAAATATATTAATAATGATAGTACATAAATGTATACAGAAGCATATACTGTACACACATATATGTGCATATGTATATACTGTAGATGCAAAGCTGTGCCCATGTATTCAGCTGTATTAAAGGTTGCCAAATGATTGGCTCAATATAATACGTGTATGGTAAAGTTGTTGTTGATAGTGTTTTTTGCCATACTCCATTGCGAGCATGAGACACTATAGCTATAACTATAAAACTACAGGTACCCTCTTTGATAGAGTGTGAATTTTGTATATGTGTGCACATACATATACACATATATAAATGCACACACCTGTGCACAGACACTCATATATGCGTAAAAAAGTGTAAAATCGTAAAACACTGTATGTATATACAAACAAAAGTACATACAGTGGGGGTGGAAAGTATTCAGACCCCCTTAAATTTTTCACTCTTTGTTATATTGTATCCATTTGCTAAAATCATTTAAGTTCATTTTTTTTCCTCATTAATGTACACACAGCACCCCATATTGACAGAAAAACACAGAATTGTTGACATTTTTGCAGATTTATTAAAAAAGAAAAACTGAAATATCACATGGTCCTAAGTATTCAGACCCTTTGCTCAGTATTTAGTAGAAGCACCATTTTGATCTAATACAGCCATGAGTCTTTTTGGGAAAGATGCAACAAGTTTTTCACACCTGGATTTGGGGATCCTCTGCCATTCCTCCTTGCAGATCATCTCCAGTTCTGTTAGGTTGGATGGTAAATGTTGGTGGACAGTCATTTTTAGGTCTCTCCAGAGATGCTCAGTTAGGTTTAAGTCAGGGCTCTGGCTGGGCCATTCAAGAACAGTCACAGAGTTGTTGTGAAGCCACTCCTTTGTTATTTTAGTTGTGTGCTTAGGGCCATTGTCTTGTTGGAAGGTAAACCTTCAGCCCAGTCTGAGGTCCTGAGCACTCTGGAGAAGGTTTTCATGGAAGGATATCCCTGTACTTGGCCGCATTCATCTTTCCCTCTATTGCAACCAGTCGTCCTGTCCCTGCAGCTGAAAAACACCCCCACAGCATGATGCTGCCACCACCATGCTTCAATGTTGGGACTGTATTGGACAGGTGATGAGCAGTGCCTGGTTTTCTCAACACATACCGCTTAGAATTAAGGCCAAAAAGTTCTATCTTGGTCTCATCGGACCAGAGAATATTATTTCTCACCATCTTGGAGTCCTTCGGGTGTTTTTTAGCAAACTCCATGTGGGCTTTTATGTGTCTTGCACTGAGGAGAGGCTTCCGTCGGGCCATTCTGCCATAAAGCCCCGACTGGTGGAGGGCTGCTGTGATGGTTGGCTTTCTACAACTTTCTCCCATCTCCCGACTGCATCTCTGGAGCTCAGCCACAGTGATCTTTGGGTTCTTCTTTACCTCTCTCACCAAGGTTCTTCTCCCCCGATATCTCAGTTTGGCCGGACGGCCAGCTCTAGGAAGGGTTCTGGTCGTCCCAAATGTCTTCCATTTAAGGATTATGGAGGCCACTGTGCTCTTAGGAACCTTAAGTGCAGCAGAATTTTTTTTTATAACCTTAGCCAGATCTGTGCCTTGCCACAATTCTGTCTCTGAGCTCTTCAGGTAGTTCCTTTGACCTCATGATTCTCATTTGCTCTGACATGCACTGTGAGCTGTAAAGTCTTATATAGACAGGTGCGTGGCTTTCCTAATCAAGTCCAATTAGTATAATCAAACACAGCTGGACTCAAATGAAGGTGTAGAACCATCTCAAGAATGATTAGAAGAAATGGACAGCACCTGAGTTAAATATATGAGTGTCACAGAAAAGGGTCTGAATACTTAGGACCATGTGATATTTCAGTTTTTTAATAAATCTGCAAAAATGTCAACAATTCTGTGTTTTTCTGTCAATATGGGGTGCTGTGTATACATTAATGATGAAAAAAATGAACTTAAATGATTTTAGCAAATGGGTGCAATATAACTAAGAGTGAAAAATTTAAGGGGGTCTGAATACTTTCCGTCCCCACTGTATATCAAACGCATGGGATAATGAATGCACTGGCTCTCGGGTAGCCCAAATGAGAGAACATAACATGAAGATAGGCAAAAAAAATATATATGATGGAAATGGAAATAAACAAAAAAATATAATGATGATACTGATGATAGTAGTAATAGCCAAGCACTATATATATATATATATAATGTGGAATGAGCTAGTTCCAAATGAAACTGACGTGTGGAAATTTTACACATGTCTGACTCTGTGAGGGTGGTGTATGTAGACCTAACCTACCTCAGCAGCATGGGAGGGTATATAGGTTGGGTCATCTGTCAGTCTTGAAAACCTATGGATATAACATATTATAATGAGTGAAGCCTCTAAACAGAGGATTAAGCTGTTTAATGATTATCACAATAGTGGGATGAGACACTCTCTCTGTAGAGGGGTATATCTAAAGTAGCCAGGTGTGATGGTAGGGTATAGTGCATTCAGAAATGCTGGGCTACAAAGGGGCTGAGATGAGACGTTAGTGCTTAAAGCTCACCTAGTGATCTCTGATGGTGTTGCCGTCTCTCTCTCCTGTTCCGTGTGACAGTCCATGGTTTGATATGTGGATCCTCACAGTGCCATCCCGACAATACACATAGAGTGGAGCTGTGCAGGATCCTATAGTGTGTGGCAGATATGCGGCACACGGCAGCGTTACTGCTCCTAGTGTATATCCTCAAAGGGGCAGAGATGAACGGCTGTGCTTTGCGGCCAATGTGCAATTGGACACTCGTTCTGATGCTGACTGATGACCTCAGAGCGAGGTGCTGTTCTCAACACAGTCATCCACAAAGATGGCACACCTGCAATGCCTGGTCAGATCACTACAGGGCTGCTGTAGCCCTTATCCAGGTGTGTGCAATTGCTTATCACTCCCTGACACAGATATATACAGAGCTTCAGCCACTCAGTCAGTCTCTGCTCTACCTTGCCAGACACCACCAGCCACATCTCCAGCAGCATCATTTTTTACTCCAACTTTAAGGTAGATTATATACAATATGTAGGCTTTTTTCTTTTGCCCTTTGACCTTACATGTCTTCTCGGTTATTATACTGCAAGATGTATAGTAGTTCCGGGTACAATCTATTAAGTTAACATCTTTTCCCTATGTGATCATTTCCAGATCCATAAGGCACATCCAGATATCTGGCTGATGGATACAACCATCTCTAAACCGGACCTGCATTAAGCCCTCTGTCCCAAAAGAAGATCTGCATTTTGTTTTTCAATGTGTCTGTCTGACAAAGTTCTGGGCTTTTCCTTGCAGCTGGTTTCCATTTCTGTTCCCAAAATTTGTGTTTGTTGCATATATTCCCACGTTCATTTGCTATATATTATCAATGTGTAATACATTTTGAATATTTTTTTTACCATCAAACTGTTTGTGGCCCGGTTTAAAGTCCCAATCTGAGGAATTCATGTTTTGGCCATTCAGATAAAAAAGTTAATAAACAGAATTTAGACTGGTGTACTTAACTAAGTGACTACTGAGTTTATGCTTACAGTAGGGGTTATCATAGGGATAAAAACACAAGAATTGTGTGTGAAATCCCCAAGATTCCTTACAATTTGTTAAAACTGTGTGATAGTCCAGGCCTTAACACTCTGAGTATCAGGGATAGACTTAGCAATAGTAATTAAGTGGTTATAAAAAAAAAAAGCTTCTCATTGCGTGTTAAATGCTGTACCATTAAAGAGGAAGTAAACCGTCATGGGCTTTTTTTCACCAGCCACCGCAACTGAAAATGTGCCACGGGGGGGATCATGTGAAGTTAATTCAGGTGAGCTTTTCAAGGCTTTGTTTTTTTACCTGTAAATGTGCTTTAAGCAGTAAACCACCAGCTATGGTGTCCTTGTCTTGAGGCACCACAGGCAGCTTCATAGGCTGGAAACAGCTGTGCTGCTTTTCATAAACTGTATTCAGTGCAGACTGAGAAGTGGCTAGCCTTACGTTTCAAACTAATGCTTTAAAACTAATCTGCATACTTTGGGAAATTATTTTGTGTTCCTCATTTCTCACTAATTACTCCTTTTCGGTACACCTGCTATGGTATAGGTAAGAGTATTCATTTTTATAACAAGTTGAAAATGATTTGAAGAATGTTTGGTATTTCTGTGTAATCTTAACCACCAATAAAGGCTGATAGGTATTATGCCATGTACACACGAGCGGACTTTCCGGCAGACTTGGTCCGGCGGACCGGACTCCGTCGGACAACTCGATCGTGTGTGGGCTCCAGCTGACTTTTTTTCCCCAAAAGTCCGACAGACCTAGAAATAAAACATGTTTCAAATCTTTCCAACGGACTCGAGTCCAGTCGAAAAAAGCGCTTGTCTGTATGCTAGTCTGATGGACTAAAACGGACGCTAGGGCAGCTATTGGCTACTGGCTTATTTTAGTCCGGTCGTACGTCATCACGTATGAATCTGTCGGACTTTGGTGTGATCGTGTGTGTCCAAGTCCGTTCGTTTGAAAGTCTGGCGGACCTACGCTGCAAAGTCCATCAGAAAGACTGTTGGACCTAGTCCGTCGAAAAGTCCGCTCGTGTGTACGAGGCATTACAGTCACTTTGTTCCATCTTTCTATCAGTTTAGCTTGACTTTCAGCTGCATCACTAATGCATACCATCTCCAGCAGTTTTTCACTGAGGATTCACTCAGTGCTTGTCTTCTCTACTTTTATAAGCTGTATATGATTTACATTCTCTGTATCTGCAAATTCACATGAAGCAGCATTTTTTTTTCAGTTGTATCAGTCCTCTTTGTTTTTTATTGGTATGCATTGATTGTGTAAACTTGAACACTTCAAAAACTATGTTTTTGTGAAGAAATATAATATAGTAATGCTGTTTGCATATGATACCTCATCGCCACAATATTTCTTTCTGCCACATTGCTTTCTATTTAGGATCATCAGTAAAGTGAGACCTGGAGGAGAAAATGGACAGAGGGGCTGCATGACTATGGGAGGAACAGGGTCAAGGAACTGTCAGCTATGTCAGTGTTGTGGGTAGGGGTGGAGACAGATGTTGAAAGGGGTAGGGTCCAGAGGAGAGGGTCTTGCGGAGGGGTGGTTTCTTTAGGATTCCAAGAAGTCAGGAGAAGTGGCAACTTTGGTCCCCCCTGCAGGTCAATAGAGACAGAATGAGTGAGTTGGAGGCCTTGTTGGCACAGGTCAGGGCCACAGTGGAGGATCAGGGTCTGACGTGGCTGCAGCAACGGCTATCAGATGTGCTGGGGGGGTTGGGAAGCGGCTCTCTCACCTGCCTCTTCTCCGCTGGGCCTGGAAACGGGCTAGGAGGGTTTGCCCTCCTGAGAGCCTCAGTCCATCCCCTGTCCCCCCGGCCCAGCGTCCACACAGGAGCTCCTTTATAGGAAACCCTCCAGGGCCTGCTGCTGGGCTTCCTGTTTCCAGTCCCGGAATTGGCCCTGGGAGGAATGCTCGTCGCTGGCGGGACCCAAGGTGGGAGGATGCATCCTGCTTACTCTCCCTCCTCCCCCTCTCATCAGATGCTGGAGCTTGCGGCTGCCCCCCCTGCTCAGGTGCCCAGAAGGGGGGCGGCTCAGCATGGGAGACGCTATGGAACATGCAGTGGAGGGTGTCACGGCCCCTCAGCTGCTCCCAGTAGGAGGTCTGCCTTAAATATGGAGGACCGCATGGAGAGAGTGCTGTTGTCTTCCGGGATCCGGAGCAGTCAGCTCTCTCTGTGGATGCAGCACAGAAAGGAGCTCCTCAAGACCATAGCTCAGCCACGAGCAGCAGGAGGGTTCCCAAGGGCCACTGCACCCTGTTCATCACAGTGGAAGTTGGCCAGTGGGCTGGGGGATATGCCCCCTTAAAGAGATAGCACGTCCCTGCTGCAGCTGGGGGTTTTAAGATACCCCGCAGCTCTTCATCCTTGAGAGACAGGGCGGAGATGCTTCCATGAGCCCTGACCCAGAGTCGCCAGAATGCAAGGTGCAAGGGATGCCGACACAGCAGGAAACTTTGGCCGAATCTGGTGAGGTCACCAATGCAGATGATGACGAACAGTCTGCGGGTAGGCGCCCTGCTTTGCAGAGCCAGCTGGGACCTGGACGAGTGGCCAGTCGTGATTCAGTGCGGCAGCAGCCTGGTAAGTCACTTTCTTTACCTATGCCTAATTGTCAGGGTGGGGCAGTTAGTTTAGGGTTTTCACAGGGGGAATTCAGGAGCCCACAGATTTGTGGCTTGCTTCAGGATCTAATGTCGGGACGCCACGCTGGTTTTGGCAGCATTTTTTGCAGGTTTACGGAAGTTATTGGCCCATTTTGACCCGGCTGGGTCTTCTTCCCAATCCCAGGGGACCACAGGGGCATGGGCCCCTGCTGCTTCTCCATCATGTAATGTGGGTTTAGTGATTCCATCTCTGCCTCCCTCAGTGGGGCCGATTTCTACAGGAGGGTAGGCCACGGTTGAGCCTGATTCGCAAGGACACAGGGAGGCAGCCCTCAGGACTGGGGCAGTTGCATCCTCCGTTGCCAGCGTTATATAAAAACCAAATTTCCGCGCTAAGGAAAAAGGAACTGCAGCCCCCCCAGCAAAGAATATCACCTCAGTGAGGTTCAAAAAAACAAGAAATTACTATTCCAGGGGAATTGGCGCTGTTCAAAAGTGAAAAATGTATAAATGATAAATAAATAAATGAAAGATATTCTCTGTGTGATAAATCTAAACCATACACACTAATGTGCAGTAAAGTGCAAAGTGCTAAAGAAATGGTATCTAAAATATATAAGAAATAAGTAAAATTCATAAACAATAAATAACAGTGATATTAATAACACCAGATAACGTGCAGAATAGCTGGATAGCTAAAGAAGCTAATTAAAATTAAACAATGTCCCCAAGTGAGTCCACAGCAGTCCACAGTGAATAAATAGCAAGAATTGATGAAAAAATTGATGTATGGTGTAAAAAATATATATATTGTAAAAAATATATGAAAAATATATATAAGAAATGATAATAAAAGTTACAACTGGATATGTGTATATATAGCTAAATGCTGAAAAAATGTATATATAGTCTGTGAAGAATTTCAGTAGATAAACTCAAGAATGGTAGTGTGATGATTCTTCAATGCTCCCCGCCTCCATCTGTAATCCCCACTCGTGCCCACACTCACCAGAGTGCCAAACCCCTGCAGGTGTAATAGGCGTGTAAGCTGGGAGCCAGCAGCCGAGTCCCCTTGTAGTAGATAGCCCTTGGAACGGGTGCCGTAATCTTCCCCTTTACCAGTCCTTCTAATGTTCCCCAGCGGCAGGCATCCACATAAATATAGGAAAGATGAGCCTCATAGCGTGAGTCCGTTAATGAAAAGTTTATTACAAAAAGGTTAAAAACAAAGGAGCTCCAATGCTCCGCTGGATAACTGAATCCGACTTCCGTAAAAACAGCGTGGTAGCGGCGTGCATTACACAGCCAGCCTGACCAGAAACCGGAAGATCGGAGAACACAGAAATGACGTATTGCATACCACGTATGCCCCGCCTTATGCATTTCGTCACACGGACGTCATCTGAGGCGCGGCCATATTGGTAAACCATACGTCTATAAATAGTGCATAGAGGCACCACAATACCCAATCAGAAGTGCACAAATAGTCACACCAGGAGGGCGGATATAGGGATGACTGACAACAGGTGGGAAAGGTTTGCACCAAGCGCCATCTAGGGGAATAATAGAATAATGCCAGAAGTGGTGCCTCCATGTGTACACCATGATAGATAAACAGAGGAAATACGAAAAAATGAAAATAAAAATAAAAATAGAAAACAAGAGTTGGCAATGTGTAATGTGGTTGACCACATAAGATTAAATAAAATTAGATAAAAGTAGATGCATCAACGCATATATAAAAAATATATAAAATATATATAAATATAAATACATGTATAAATTTAGACAGGCTTCACCCATCTCTCAAAACCTGATGGGTAACACACACACACACACACACACACTATATATATATATATATATATTATGTATAAAACATTTTAATTTTTTTAATACAAGTAAAAACAATCCCGAAAAAAAAGGGGTAGGTAAAAACCGTATGAAATATAGGGAGAGTTTACATATTAAAAATTGGATAAAAAGCAGTTCAAATCAATCTCCACATTTAACCCTCTGTGCACTAAGGAATCTAAATGATATATCCATCTGGTTTCATTTTGGGATGTCAAATTCTTCTTATTACCTCCCCTCCAATGGTCCTTAATAGTGTCAATGCCATAAAAAACCAAACCAGATAGATTTATGAAATTCATCAAAGTGTCTTGAAAGATTATGCTTAGGGAACCTCTTTCTAATGTTATTAATATGTTCCCTAATACGTACACGGAGGGGTCTAGTGGTTCTACCCACATATTGCAATCGGCACGGACATTCGATGACATAAGTCACATGACTGGTAAATGTGATTACAATCTGATTGATTACCTGGATCTACAGATTTGTAAAGAGGGTGAGGAACTGTTTACGAAAACCTTTTTTAAGGCAACAGATCACAACAAGTATATACCCGTTTCCAGCTGCCACCACCCTAAGTGGAAAGAGAACACTCCCAAGGGACAGTTGACAATACGGAGGAATTGTCAGAACACTGAAGACTATCACGACCAAGCTGATACCTTGATAAAGAAGTTTGTAGACAAAGGGTATCATATTGGCCCTTTCTTAAAATTAAAAATGGAGATACAGAATCTTGATCGAGACTCTTTATTGACAAATAACAGGAATACGAGTAAGAACTCTCCGCTGGATGTAGCTTTCATTACGGGCTTCACTAATCAATATCGTTCCATTGAACATATAGTGAGGAAGTATTGGCCTATTTTAAAATCTGATAGGACCTTAGGGGAAATCCTCACCACAAAGCCCCGTTTTATTTATAGGAAAGCACCTACCCTCAGGAACCACCTGGTTCATAATGCAATTGATCCCGCTAAAACTGTTAAGTTGTTTTCCAATACAAAAGGCTTCTACAGGTGCCAGAAATATCTAGCTTGTCGAGTTAGTAAAAAACAACCAAAGAAGAAAATCTCCTTTAAATCAAGGAATGGCAAGGAGTATGAGATCAGAGAATTGGTCACCTGCAATAACACTCATGTGACTTATGTCATCGAATGTCCGTGCCGATTGCAATATGTGGGTAGAACCACTAGACCCCTCCGTGTACGTATTAGGGAACATATTAATAACATTATAAAGGGGTTCCCTAAGCATAACCTTTCAAGACACTTTGATGAATTTCATAAAAGGGATCTATCTGGTTTGTTTTTTTATGGCATTGACACTATTAAGAACCATTGGAGGGGAGGTAATAAGAAGAATTTGATATCCCAAAATGAAACCAGATGGATATATTGTTTAGATTCCTTAGTGCCCAGAGGTTCATATGTGGAGATTGATTTGAACTGCTTTTTATCCAATTTTTATTATGTAAACTCCCTATATTTCATACGGTTTTTACCTACCCTCCTTTTTTTCGGGATTGTTTTTACTTATATTAAAAAATTAAAAATTTTTTTTTTTTCCATAAAGATTTTATTCAGTTTAAAGACATACATAAACAGAACAAGTCTGATACATACTTTTTATAACAAAATATATCTATAACATCAAATTGGTACTCTTTAAAGATACTTAAGGAGGCATTCTGAGACATAGTGAACAAGAACTGACCTTGTAATATACCAATAGTGTGTGAGGGCAGAGGATCTCTTTCTCATTTTTTCACCCCCCCCCCCTCTGGATACCAACCAAATAAGGGTACAGATAAATGGTTCATTTTCGGCCAACAAATAATGCTATATGCATCGCAATAAGGCTAACCAGGTATCAAAAGGAGGGTACCATCACGTAGAATAAATCATGTATTTTCGTTTAGTATCTTTTGAAAGAATATGCCTAGCATCAGAAAAGGACAAAAAGAATAGAGAAAGAAAAGTACAAACAGAAGAGAGGACTAGGAGTAAAGAGACATGGGGTGGAAGATAAGAGAGAGAGGGGAACCTATAGGGGGGAAGAACAAAATAAAAAGGGGGATATAAGAAGGAGACATAAGTGGACCCCCACTCGCCCTCCCCAACCCCATCCCCCGCTACCCCATCAACCAGCTCAAAGGTCGTTTAATCACTCCGCGAAGTGTATTGACGATATCTCTCGGTGGTATTGAAGTGTGACCAGCATGCCCAAAGCATAGAGAATTTATGAACTTTGTCTTGTGTAATATGGATCAGTTCCTCCATCTCTTTAATGTTTGAAATTGTTGCGAGCCATTCCCTGATCGTTGGGGCGTGAGTGGACTGCCACAGTTTGGGTACACAAAGTTTGGCCGCATTGACCATGTGCATGGCAAGAGATTTAAAATAATCCCTTCTGGGAAGAGAGGTATGATGTAAGAGAAATTGGGCTGGGGTATAGTCTAGATTAAATGTTGTGACGTGTGTGATGATGCTTTGAACCTCCCTCCAAAATGGTTGAAGGATCTCACAACCCCACCACACATGCAGCATAGTGCCTATCTCCGTACCACACCTCCAACAAGTGTTAGGGATGGCAGGTAGGAACTTGTGTAAATGCGAGGGGGTTCTATACCATCTAGTGATCACTTTATAGCAGTTTTCTTGGATAGCCACATTTAGCGACCCTTTATGCGTGTAGTCATGGATAGCGTTCCAGTCTTCCGTAGTCAGTGGAATGTTTAGGTCTCTGGTCCAAGACAATTGTGATGGGGTCGGGGTCTCAGAAGGCTTTTCCGATATCAGGGTGTGTAGGAGGGAAATTAAGTGTCTCTGCGGTATTTTGCGATGGCATAAGGTCTCGAATGGTGTAAGGTGTCTTGTCCATTTTGTTAGAGGGGCCTGGGTCTCCAGAAAGTGTCTAATCTGTCTATAAGTCCAAAAGGAGAAAGAGGAAGTTTTAGAAAGCGACCTCAGTGTTTCCAGGGAGATTGGTTTTCCACTGGAGAAAAACTGCTGAGCCAACACGTCCTCAAAGGGCCATTCCTGTTTGAGAAAGATATTAGATATCCCAGGTGGAAATTCTGGGTTTCCTCTAAGGGTCGTTAGAGGGCTTGGGGAAGATGTGGAATTGCCACTCAGCAAAGACTTCTTATGAGCTAAAAGAGATGGGTAAATTAGCGGGTGAGTCAAGACGGGGTGTAATCAGTGTTTGGAGGGGAGCCAAGGAAGTAGATGTAGTGGCCCAGAAACAAAAGCACCTTCAAGGAATACCCATGACTTGAGAGAGCCATGGATATTCCAATCCGCGATTCTTGTAAGATGGCAAGCCATGTAGTACTTATATAAATCAGGCAATCCTATCCCTCCCTTTGATTTGGATAGCGTGAGGCGTGCGTATTTGATGCGAGGAGGAGTGTTTCTCCAAAGAAAGACAGAACAAGCCTTCGTGAAAAAAAGATGCCGATTAAGAGATCGGGACTGCTTGCATTAAGTAAAGTAGACGAGGTAAGATGATCATCTTGATCAGGGCAGAGCGACCAAACCATGAAACATTTAGGTCTGACCACTCCTTTAAAAGTTTTTGGATCTTCATGATTGGCAGATAATGGTTAACGAGATAGAGATCAGATAGCCGGGTAGGAATTTGAATGCCCAGATATGTGATCGCATTCTTATCCCATCTAAAGGGGAAAATATCTTGGCAGTGGGTCATTTCCTGAGAGGGGAGCATGATATTTAGAGCATGGGACTTGGAGTAATTAATTTTTAGGTTAGAAATTTTCCCAAATGACTGTAATTCTTTGAGGAGGTTCGGTAGGGAGATGCGAGGCATTTTTAGGGATAGGAGAATGTCGTCAGCAAAAGCTGCTACCTTAAACTCCCTCTCCTTCACTGTTATCCCTTGTATGTTTGGATTATCTCTCAATCTGTTGAGGAGGGGCTCTAAAGTCAAAATATAAATTAAAGGGGAGAGGGGGCATCCCTGGTGCATGCCGTTGCTGATAGGGAAGGCGTTCGACAGGTGGCCATTAACCCTCACCGCTGCAGAGGGACCGGAGTATAGGGCCATTACATGTGATAGCATACGGCTTCCCAGCCTGATAGCTAGCAGGACCTCCCGCATATAGTCCCAAGCCACCCTGTCGAACGCCTTCTCAGCATCTAATGAAAGGAGAAATCCCTGGGTCATAGATGTTGTGAGCCAGTGGTGTAGATTCAGCGTGCAGATGGTGTTATCTCTGGCTTCTCTGCCAGGGACGAATCCCACCTGGTCCAGAGAAATGAGATTGGGAATAAGGGGCGATAATCTGTTGGCTAGGATTTTTGCGTATAATTTGACGTCAACATTTAAAAGTGATATCGGTCTGTAGTTTGCGACCAACTCTGGGTCCTTTCCCTCCTTAGGTAATACCGTTATGTGAGCCGCCAACATTCCCTTTGGTCTAGTCTGGGGGTCTGAAAAAGCATTGAAGGTCTCTAAGAGGTTGGGCGTAAGGGTATCAGCGAAGGCTTGATAGTACTGGAGAGTAAAGCCGTCTGGGCCTGGGCTTTTGCCCGCTTTCATTTGTTTCAAGGCCGTCTCCAGTTCTATCACCGAGATACGATTCTCAAGGTCAAGAGTCTGTTGGGAGGTGATTGGTTTCGAACTGTATTGAGAGAGAAAGTCTTTGATATGTTTAGAGCGCGTTTCAGGAGTGGTTTGAGTCAAGTGGTCGGTCTGCAGATTATAAAGGCCAGAGTAGAATTTCTCAAATTCCTTGGCTATTTCTTCATTCTTGGTCTGGAGAGTTCCCCCAGGGCCCCGGATGTGGTGAATTATGGATGAGCTTTTAGAATTTTGTATCGACCGAGCCAAAAGTCGGCCACACTTGTTGCCCTGCTCATAGAACACTCTCTGGCCAAGAATGTATCTTCTTTTGATGCCTCTGTCTAACTCCTCCAATAACTGAGTGCGTGCGTGTGTTAAGTTTTGGAGGGTGTATTGTGCTTCTGTCAGTTTGTGGGTTTTTTCTAGGGATTTGATTGTATTTAAAAGGGAATTAATAGTTTCTTGTTGTTGTCGTTTAGCTTTTGCAGCCAGTGAAATCAGTTCCCCTCTTATAACACATTTGTGGGCTTCCCAGATAGAGATTGGTGAAATATCCGGGTTCAAATTTTCAGAGAAATATTGTCGGAGTCTCGTGTGAACGTGATCTAATATGACTTCATCCTTAAGTAGAGAAGGATTCAGTCTCCAGATCTTGGTTCTGAAATCTGTATCAGGGAAGGATAGAGTGAGTGTTACCGGGTGGTGGTCAGAAAGGAACATAGGTTCTATAGTGGACTGATGAAGGGCGGGCAAGTCAGTCTGGGAAATAAAAAAATAATCGATCCTAGAGTATTTCTGGTGTGGGGCTGAGTAAAATGTATAGTCCTTAACCGAGGGATGCAAGGTATGCCAAGCATCATGGAGAGTTAATTTATGGAGCTGCGTTTTAATTTGTCTTAGTGCTCTGTATGTTAGGGTAGATGTACTCGAGGAGGAGTCTAATATCAGGTGCAGGGGAACATTAAAATCCCCTCCCAACACAACCAATCCTCTCCGAAAAGAGGTTAGGAGATCACATATCTTCCTAGAAAATGCCACTTGATGGTCATTGGGGCAGTAAATGTTGGCTAAGGTGATTGGTTTGGATGCGTAAGTCCCCTTAAGAAAAATAAATCTGCCTTCTGGGTCTATGAGAGAGTCTGTTAGGTGAAAGTTAGCATTTTTAGCGATAAGTATCGAGACTCCTTTGGTTTTGGCCTCAGGATTCGTAGCGTGAACTGCTGTGCGGTATATATGGTTGGAGAGTTTAGGGGTGGCATCCGAGCGAAAGTGGGTCTCTTGTAAAAAAATAAAGTGTGCTTTGTGTCTGGTAAGAGACGTTAGGACTTGCGACCTTTTTTCTGGTTGATTTAGGCCCTTAACATTAAGGGAGATACATTATTAAAAATGTTTTATACATATTATATATATATGTATATATATATATATATATATATGTATATATATATATATATATATATATATATATATATATGTGTGTGTGTGTGTGTGTGTGTGTGTGTGTGTGTGTGTGTGTGTGTGTGTGTGTGTGTGTGTGTGTGTTTTTATATGCATGTCTGTCCAAAAAATATATATAGATCATATGGGATATACCCATCAGGTTTTGAGAGATGGGTGAAGCCTTTCTAAATTTATACATGTATTTATATTTATATATATATTTTATATATGCGTTGATGTATCTACTTTTATCTAATTTTATTTAATCTTATGTGGTCAACCACATTACACATTGCCACATCTTGTTTTCTATTTTTATTTTTATTTTCATTTTTTCGTATTTCCTCTGTTTGTCTATCATGGTGTACACATGGAGGCGCCACTTCTGGCATTATTCTATTATTCCCCCAGATGGCGCTTGGTTCAAACCTTTCCCACCTGTTGTCAGTCATCCTTATATCCACCCTCCTGGTGTGACTATTTGTGCACTTCTGATTGGGTATTGTGGCGCCTCTATGCACTATTTATAGACGTATGGTTTACCAATATGGCCACGCCTCAGATGACGTCCATGTGACGAAACGCGTAAGCCGGGCATACGTGGTACGCAATATGTCATTTCCGTGTTCTCCGATCTTCCGGTTTCTTGTCAGGCTGGCTGTGGAATGCACGCCGCTACCACGCTGTTGTTACGGAAGTCATATTCAGTTAACCAGTGGAGCATTGGAGCTCCTTAACAGACTCACGCTATGAGGCTCATCTTTCCTATATTTATGTGGATGCCTGCCGCTGGGGAACATTAGAAGGACTTCCATGGTAAAGGGGAAGATTACGGCACCCGTTCCAAGGGCTATCTACTACAAGGGGACACCGCTGCTGGATTCCAGCTTTCACGCCTGTTACCCCTGCAGGGGTTAGGTGCTCTGGTGAGTGCGAGCACGAGTGGGGGTTACAGATGAAGGCGGGGAGCATTGAAGAATCATCACACTACCATTCTTGAGTTTATCTACTGAAACTCTTCACAGACTATATATACATTTTTTCAGCATTTAGCTATATATACACATATCCAGTTGAACCTTTTATTATCATTTTTTATATATATTTTTCATATATTTTTTACAATATATATATTTTTTACACCATACATCAATTTTTTCATCAATTCTTGCTATTTATTCACTGTGGACTGCTGTTGGGGACATTGTTTAATTTTAATTAGCTTCTTTAGCTACCCAGTTATTCTACACGTTATCTGGTGTTATTAATATCACTGTTATTTATTGTTTATGAATTTTATTTATTTATTATATATTTTAGATACCATTTCTTTAGCACTTTGCACTTTACTGCACATTAGTGTGTATGGTTTAGATTTATCACACAGAGAATATCTCTCATTTATTTCTTTATCACTTATACATTTTTCACTTTTGAGCAGTGCCAATTCCCCTGGAATAGTAATTTCTTGTTGCCAGCGTTATATCCGTGTTGCAGATGGAGATGGGTGGGGGGTCAGAACCTCACAAAGCAAAGGAGTCCACTAAGGATTGGGTGAGGTTGGCGGACGTAGAGACGTACGAGATTTACGTGTGCTTTGAGAGCCCACTGGGGGTCCATCTTAAGCAGGATGTCAGAGAAAAGATCTGGAAGGGGGAATATGTTGAAATATTTTCCCTTTTGCCGTTGGAGAAATTTAATATAGAAAAAGGTAAGGCGGACGAAAGCAAGAAAGAGGAGGAGAAGTGCCGCTGGCGGCTTATCCCCTGCACTTTTTCTAATTGGCTCCAGGCTTTTGCCATCTAGGCAAGCGTCATTGGCAAAAAGCATCGGAGAATTGCTTTTTTGTTATCTTGATGCTATTGGAGAAATGCATAGAGTTTACGGGTGTACTGCTTGGCTGCGATATGATGAACAGTTCTGCCAGCACAAGGCCTTGTGGCCTGGCTTGTGGTGGGATGATAAGGACATTGGGCTTTGGATGAAGCTCATGGCTCAGGCGAGAGCTCCTGGTCAGCCCTTTCTTGGGGGGGCATCGGTTCAGGTGTCGCTGGACAGTCGGCCACCCACAAAATAGGAGTTTGTTGGCAGTTCAACGAGGGGCCATGCTGTTTTGGCGCGAACTGTTGCTTCCACCATGAGTGCTCTACAGTTATGCCAAATGTTTTAAGAAAGGGATGTCCCAACCCTCAAAAAGGGAGGACACGAGTAAGCCTTCCCGCAATGATGAAGTATCAATGTAGATATCCACAGAGGGAGGCGGCGAGATTTTTGGCTGATGGTTTTGTACATGGTTTTCATGTTCTGTGTTCTGGGTCGGTGGCCTCGTCTCCATGGCCTCGGAATTTGAAATCAACACGGCAATTTCCTCAGGTTGTTTATGACATGTTGGCTAAAGAGGTGGAACTTGGGAGGATGGCTGGACCATTTGACCATTCGCCCATTCCGTCTTTGCATGTGTCTCCCTTTGGGGGTTGTCCCCAAAAAGGAACCCAACAAATTTTGGTCAATAAAACATTTGTCGTATCCGAAGGGTGCTTCGGTGAATGATGCCATTTCTCCAGACCAGGCTTCGGTGTCTTATACATTCTTTGATGCCCCAGTCAGTTGGGTGCAACGTTCTGCCCAGGGTTCGTTGTTCGTGAAGACAGATATCGAATCTGCCTTCCGCCTGCTGCCGGTTCACCCAGAGAGCCAACATTTGCTGGGTTGTTTTTGGGATGGTCAGTTTTTTCTTGACCTCTGTCTCCCGATGGGCTGTTTCTTTTGCTGCGCATATTTTGAAGTCATTAGCACCTTTGTGGAATGGGTGGTAAGGGAGGAGATGCAGTTGAGATTGGTGATACACTATCTCAATGATTTCCTTTGCATTGGCCCCCCAGATTCCTCAGTTTGTTCTGTACTGTTACACAATTTGGAATCTGTTGCAACACGGTTCGGGATTCCTGTGGCGCTTGAAAAAAAACGGAAGTTCCTGCCACGGTCATACAATTCTTGGGTATTGTCATTGACACACATCTGATGGAATGTCGCTTGCTGATTGACAAACTGGAAGATCTGCATCGGAGGGTTGCCAAGGTAAAGGCGGCGACGAAGGTTAGGCTTAAACAATTGCAGTCTTTATTTGGTAAGCTTAATTTTGCCTGCTGCATCAGGCCTACGGGACGCATCTTTAGTCATCGCCGCCACTTTAGGGGTAATACTGCTGCATCACCTCATCAGGCATTTGCTTGAGCATAAGGCTGATCTGGGGTTTGGGATGAGTTTCTGGCCTCCTATAATGGCAGGTCTTTATAGATGGCTCTGGTCGTGTCAGCTTCCGACGTTGACCTTTACACTGCTGCAGGCAGTTCTGGGTTTGGGGCTATTTGTCAGGGGGCCTGGTGTGCTGCGGCGTAGCCCAAAGAATGGCGAGCGGCTGGGTTCTTGTGTAACTTAGTGTTATTGGAGCTGTTTACGATTTTGGTAGCCGTCGATATCTGGGGCTCTAAGTTTTGGGATCGTCTAATTTGTTTTCATTGTGACAATATGGGGGTGGTGTAGATTGTGTCCAGTCTGTCTGCTTCTTCACCACCAGTGGTGCGCTTAATGCAACCCCTTGTCTTGCGGTGTTTAAGTTTGAATTGTTTTGTGCAAACTGTTCATGTCCCGGGTGTTCTGAATTCCATTGCTGATTCCTTGTCTCGTTTTCAGTGGGAGAGGTTCCGAAGGCTGGCACCGGAGGTGGAGCAGCGGGGGGTTCCTTGTCCTGAGCAGCTGTGGAGATTGGCTTTGGAGTAGCAGGGAGATGTTAGTCGCTGTGTGAGTGTGGGTACCTGGGCTGCATATTTGTCAGTTTGGGGTGAGTGGTCCGCATTGGTAAGTTTGGTCAGGGGATGTTCTTCCAATCAGGATTGCTTGGCTTTGCTGTTGTATTTTATTGGTACGAAATTTACCCACGGCACATCAGTTTAAAAAATGAACAGGGGTTTGGCCGCTTTAGCTTTTCTCTTCCGGATGCATGGCCTGAGTGATGTAACCGAAGACTTTATGGTGTGACAGGCTATGAAGGGATTTTGGCGTGGGCAAGTGCAGCCAGATACCAAGCGCCCGGTCTCATTTTGATTTGCTTCGGGATCTAGTGGAGACATTGCCCGGGGTTTGTACCTCTGCTTATGAGGTGTGGCTGTTCACTGTGGCTTTTGCGCTTGCTTTTTTTGGGGCTTTGCGATTTTGGGGAGTTGGTAAGCAAGAACAGGTGTGGTGTGGGTGGGCTAAAATTCTCGGACAGTGGCCAGCAATTGTGTCTGGATTCATATTGGGAAATCTTTAAACTGATCAGTTGGGAAAGGGGGTTACTGTGTCATTGTTTAGGGTGTTGTCAGACTCGGTTTGCCCAGTTTCTTCTGTTCAAAGTTTCTCGAGGTGAGGGGGATGGCATTTGGTTCCTTTTTGCTGCAAGAGGATGGATCGTCCTTGTCGCGCTTTCAGTTTTTGTCTGTTTTCTGCCGTTGTTTGGCTGAGGCGGGCAGAGAGGTTTCTCGTTCCTTTTGTTTGGGGGGCGGCTAGAGGAGGAAACTGACGGTGAGGCGGCACAACCCCAAGGAGGGCAACATCAAGAGAGTAGAGAGCAGCCTCCCTATTCCATCACATTCTGCAGCTGTTATATCCTGGCCCACTCCCCAAAGCTCAGCGGTTTGGGCCTTTTCCAGCACATCTGTAGCAGATCGCACTGTTGCTATCTGCAAACTGTGTCTCAGGCACATCAAGCGTAGCAAAAACACCAACCATATGCATATGGCTGCAAATTTTTTTGCGTTCATCAAGAGCACCTCTATAGGGTTATGGTGGAAAGGCGCCCCCCCGACACCCAAAGTCAGGTGCATATCATTGCAATTTTTTACAGCAAGGCCAATTCTTGCTTTCATCAAGAGTACCTCTATAGGGTTATAATGGGAAGGTGCCACCGACACACAAAGACCAATTTTTATGCACCAGTTACTTCTATACAAAGTCAAAGTGACACTAGAATGTATCCAAAAAAATCTCTAATCTTGTTTCCAGTGCACTACATTGTGGCCTCATCATACACACTGGCTACCCAGCTGTTGCTGAGCAAAATAAAGGCAGCTTGCAGGGAAAATTTCATTTTTTTGGCTTTATAAATGCAATTATGGCTGCAGCAATAGACATGGTACAGATCTAGATCTAGACATGGTACAGATCTGCCACTTTACAGGTAGACTAAGGGGACCCCCCAGGCACTATATTGGAAGGATTTTTTCATTTTTAGGCTTTCACTTTAAAAATAAAAAATCACTGCTCATTTAAAAATGACGTTTTTTCATAAACTTTTTTTTATTGATACATGTCCCCCAGGGCAGGACCCGGACCCCTATAACCATTGTATGCCCAATTACTTGCATATAAGCCTTCAAAATGGGCACTTGATTTTTTTACATTCGGGTTCCATTGACTTTAAGGGGGTTTGTTATTTGAGTCCAAACTTTTGCTGTGTTTGAAAGTTCTGGTGCAAGCCAAACAGGGGTCCGTTTGGCCCATCCCTACTAGTCAGGCAGAGTGAACTCACATAGTCAGTCTGCATGATCCCCATTCTTGGCTGCAAGGAATCTTTGTCATCAGTAGGTGTGGGGCAGAGGTCATGGACTCTCTGTTCGTCTGTCAGTGCTTCAGCTGGGTGATCTTTACCATTCCATGGCTTGGCCTGTTGCTGGGCAGAGGGGGCAACTGCCCCAGTTCCCTGAAGCTGAGAAGAAACTGTAGGTGCTAGCAGAGGCCAGCAGCACTCTGTCCTTTTGCCAGCCATTCAGCTTGGAGTAGAAGCTTCACTACATCCGCTTGTCTCTCGGGAGATGGGCCGACTGCCCCGGCTTCCTGGAACTCTGTAGTTGTTGCTGGTGCTGGGCAGAGGTTGGTAGCACTCTGCCTTGACCCCACATCATCCGCTCCGGCTAACCGTTGGGATAAGAGGCCGGCTTCTTCCATTCTCAGACTGTGGTTTTGCTGCTGGGGTGGAAGGATGATCTCCGTCTCTCCCAAACTGTGTAGCTGCCATTGGGGAGGTGATCCGGCTGCTTCCTCAGCCGTTCCCTCATCTGGCTGCTGGGATGACATTTCTCTGTCACTGTCTCCCAGGTCCTCAAGGGTAGGTTCCCCTTAATCGCAAAACACAAAACAATCTGTAAGGCTCTCCCACAGCATTCCAGGGCCGCCAAAGTCATATCCCTCCGGAGAGCATTCTGTTGTTTTCCCTAAATATCCCTGCTCTGCATGCCATTGCAGAGCCTGATAATGATTGTCCAGCTCTGTCCCTGCTGGACCAGCCTGTCCAACTCAGTCACCCATTGCTCCTGGGGCCGCTCTCCCAGGAATGCCATCTACAATGCCCTTTGGTCACTGGCCCATTGCTCTGGGGTTGGAAAGCACTTGCCCTGTTTATACCAGTGAGCTAGAGGGCTCCAATCCAGAGCTCCAACTGAATCTGCTGCCTTTGAGATCTCACACAAATATATACACCAGGATGACAATACAAACTGTAACCAGAAACCTAATTAACATGAGCTAATTAACTAATCCTTTAACCAGACAAGGTGAATCGGAGATATGACCTTTCAGGGCAGCCTTGACATCTCCTAGCTCACTGACTATACAATACACATTACCATACATATCAACACAGAACTCCTTCACACAATAGTAGAGTTAATATACATAAACAACAATGGGTGCAAGACTCTTAGAAGCCATGCTAGACTTATTTACATTATAGCAGACAACAGACAGACAGGTGGCTGTAGTGGATGACATCAGCATCTTCTAATAGTATGTGTCCCAATAGTATGAATCAGTCACTATCTCTAATATGGCATATACGGTTCCCAGAGTCTGTGTGTCTTGGGGGGGACATGGGCCTGAATCCAAAGTAACACCATCTCAAGGGTCCCCAGGCATACACCTCACAAAGATCACCATTTGTCCAAAATCCAGGGACCATAATCGATAGGCAAGAGGCCAGCATTCAGTCCCCTCCAAAAGCCTCTTTCCCTGGTGAGTCCATCACAATACATAAATAAATAATAAAAATTAGTCTAATTTACTGAATGGTGTATAGTGCTCATTTTTGTCACAGCAGTTGGTGGGTCAAGGGGTCTTTGGGGGGGGTCAGTGAGGAATTACATGGTTAGAGGATTAGTGGGGCCCATCTAAGGTATAGCGCTTTCCACTTGCTTAGCGGTGGTTCTCCCAGGAGCTAGGTCCCCTGGGGTAGGGGAATATGGAAGTATGTGTGATGTCTGAACATCTTCTAGCCGGTTGGGGCATGCCTGAGGACATAAATAATAAAAAATGTATATGAGTATAATTTACTGAATGGTGTATATTGCTCATTTTTTTCACAGCAGTTGGAGGGTCAAGGCGTCTTTGGGGGGTCAGCGAGGAATTACATGGTTACAGGATTAGTGGGGCCCATCTAAGGTATGGCCCTTTCCACTTGGTTAGCGGTGGTTCTCCCAGGAGCTAGGTCCCCTAGTTGAGGGGAATATGGAAGTAAATGTGATGTCGGAACGTCTTCTAGCGTGGCTGAGGACATGGACCATTCCAGTTAAAGTTGTGCCTTAAAGACACCCAAAGACCTATTGTTGGGCATTACATTGTTGAATTTGCACTTATTGGTATGTTTTAGGTGATGTTATTTTATTCTTTGGTTAATAAAAATTTGGCTGCTGTGGTCATATAAAACCCACGTCACTCAGTCCATGTCTTTTATTTTAATAGTAAGGACCCAGGTTGATGAATCCTTTAGTCATGTTCTAGCACCACGCACTAGTAGTTGACAGTGCTTTGTTCTCATTGCCAGTTGTAACAGTTTGGTATTTTATACACCAAGGCCCTAGTCAGATCTATACATTGCCTAATGTGTGGTAAAATACAAGTTTTATCTCAACTTACTGCAACATGCGGACCTTGTTGCACTACCATTCATTTTTAATTTCATGTATTGTGGTGTGCTGAGTTTGCAGCATTGATTAAATTAAATATAGGCTGACTTTATTTATCAACATTTACTTTGGGCACTTTGTGTAATATTACTATTTCAACCACCATCTTTTTATTTTATATGAGGCTCATTCCAGTGCATGGTGCTGAAGGAGAAGACAGTATTTACACAGCAATGTAAATAAGGTGCAGCTATGTTCATTTGAAATAGTTGATGTAGTGTAATGCCGCGTACACACGATCGGACTTTACGGCAGACTTTGCCCGGCGGACTTTTCAACGTACTTTACGACGGACTTTCCAAATGAACGGACTTGCCTACACACGATCAACCAAAGTCCGACGGATTTGTTCGTGATGACGTACGACCGGACTAAAACAAGGAAGTTCATAGCCAGTAGCCAATAGCTGCCCTAGCGTGGCTTTTTGTCCGTCGAACTAGCATACAGACGAGCGGACTTTTCGACCTGACTCGATTTCGACGGATTGATTTAATACATGTTTCAAATCTAAGTCCGTCCAACTTTTGAGCAAACAAAGTCCGCTGGAGCCCACACACGATCGAATTGTCCGACGAAATCCAGTACGCCAGACCAAGTCTGCCGTAAAGTCCGCTCGTGTGTATGCGGCATAAGGGAAATTAAACTAAAAGTGAACACAGCTGGACTATAGTAAGGTACTGTATATGAACATTCACTTTTCAAAGAAAATGGACACCCATGATCTCAACAACAAAACCCCCAACAAGATCTTTATGTTGTACAACAATGCTTAAAGCTAAGTCTTACCTGTAAAATAAATTCGTGCATACACACCTTTCCTGTTGTGAACTCTAATTAATGTTTCTCCAAGAATGAGAAATCTTTTGCTGAAGTCCCAGGGGAAACTGTTACTTTCGATGTTAATCTCTGAATCCCCCAAAGTTTTCACCAGCACTTCCCTCTGAATATCGCCTATTACAGGATGCAGTACTGATGTAGAGATTTCTCATGATCAGAGTAGTGTATGGTGGCATGGGCAATAGGATAGGTAGGTACAAAAGGTGGATACATTTTTGCTACATCCCAATTCTTGTTATGGAGCACATTCTTGTTAATATAATCTACATATGTACTAACACTGATTTAAAGGGTAATGCCACTTTTGTGGGAAAAATGGCAAATAATAAAAAAATAATATAGCATATACAGTTAACATTCAATTACAATATGACTTGAGTTATATTAAAAATTACCTTTCCTCTTCAATCTGCAGGTCTATAATTTTCTGTAAAATACAATGCAATATGGTTACCTGGAGTTGTTCTGCACACATAATGTTTACAGAATGCCCCCTCAGAAACATAATTTCCTACTTATGTGATTGGCTCAGTGATTTCCCTGAAGTTTGAACTAAGATACAAGTCAGATATCAGGCATCCCCTGAAACTTAAATGTCATTTTTGGTGAGATGCCCCCAATAGGAAATCACGTCTAAAAGGATGCAGACCCTGCAATTTTCATTAAAACCTTGCAGGTTCAGCAGCTGATTGATAATTATGAAACCACTCCCATTAGATTCACATACCACATGGACACAAACACTCAGGGATTTCTTCAGAACAACAAAAGGTAGGAATCTGCAACAAAGTTTAAAATCTTTTAATGTACATAGATTATCCAGAGGGGAATGTTTTTTTTTTCTCAACAAAAGTGGAGTTACTCTTTAAACTTTCCACTACAATACTCATGTTGTAAAGCACTGTGCAAATTGTTGGCGCTATATAAATCCTGTATTATTATAATAATAATTTAGATATTTTTACTAGTTTATTGTGTAATCTTCAATGCTTCCTTAATTTCTTCATATTTCAGTGGGTTGCAAAAACATGTTGCATTTTGAGGGAAGAGAAAGATCAGTAAGAAAATAGATTTATTATGGAACAAAATGTAAAGGGAATGTCTAGTTCAGAACTGTGGTTAAATAGATTGTTTTGCGCCGTTGTATGATTAGTTCTTCAGGGATACACTAAATGCAGTCTTAAAGGAAAGCTTTAGCATAAGAATGCAATTGAAATTATCCTTGCATCCCGCTGCCTTGTAAACTGAAGATGTGCATACTGAAAGAATGAATACTACTGTGTAAATAGAACTGAGGATGCAAAAAAAGAGATTGCTTTTCCTAACAGAAAATAAACCAAGAACAATTGCCTCTAGCTAGTGGGGTGAATATTTGTAGATCTGTCAGATAAAGATAATACATACATAAATTGGAAAAAAAAAACATTTAATGCAAAGCTTTATAGATGCAAATAGAACAAGGTCTATACTGTGTTTGTATTATTTTCTGAAATCCTCTGGGAAATATATAGAAATAATAAGTATTTGAGTATTTTTTAGTAGCTGTAACACTGATAATGTCTACAAACATGCAGGTATTTTCTGCAGATGATTACAATGTAGTCTTTCTACCTGAATACCCAATTCTCACTTCCTAAATGATGATATACATAGTATAAGGGTTTGCATTAAGTAGGGATGGTATCGATGTTCGAGTCGAACATAAGTTCGACTTGAACATCGGGTGTTTGTTCACAGAACTAATGAACATATGGGGCATTCGCTGCAAATTCGAGCGCCGCAGAGCGCCCCATAATGCACTGTGTGATTGCAGTGCATTGATGGCTGCTGATTGGCCAAAGTATGACCTGCATGTTTTTTCCAATCACATTGCGATCTGCTGTGAGAGTCATGATTGGCCAAAGGCAGGGTGCCTTTGGCCAGTCGTGGCTCAGGGGGCTAAGTAAGTCCACGGCCCACACTATATAAAGCTGCTTAGATGGCGGCCGTACGTAGTGTGATACATGGAGGAGATTGAGAGAACTTAAGCTAGATTAGGCAGGTTAGTGTTTTAGACTATATATACAGTTCATGCAGCGTATTAAAAACAATTATATATTTATATATATAGGGGCGGTGTACAGTATATAATACAGTTCAGGCGGTGTATACAGTATATAATACAGTGTGTACAGTACATAATACACTTTAGGCAGTGTACAGAATATAATACTGTGCAGTCAGTGTACACAGTATATAATACACTTTAGGCAGTGTATAGTATATAATACTGTGCAGTCAGTGTACAGTATATATTACAGTGCAGGCGGTGTACAGTATATATTACAGTGCAGGTGGTGTACACAGTATATAATACAGTGTGTACAGTATATAAAACACTTCAGATGGTGTACAGTTTATAATAAGTGCAGTCAATGTACAGTATATAATACAGTGCAGGCGGTGTACAGTATATAATACAGTGCAGGTGATATACACAGTAAATAATACAATGTATACAATAAACTTCAGGCGGTGTACAGTATATAACAGTGCCGTAAGCATATAGTATATAATACAGTGCAGGTGTTGTACACAGTATATAATACAGTGCAGTCAGTGTTGTACAGTATAAAATACAGTGCAGTCAGTGTACAGTATATAGGTGCAGGCAGTGTGCAGTATATAATACAGTGCAGTCGGTGTTGTACAGTATATAATACAGTGCAGGCAGTGTACAGCATATAATACAGTGCAGGCAGTGTACACAGTATATAATACAGTGTGTACAGTATATAACTGCAGTCAGTGTACAGTATATAATACACTTCAGGCTGTGTACAGTATATAATAGTTCAATTTGTGTACAGGATATAATACAGTGTGTATAGTATATAATACACTTCAGGCGGTGTACAGTATATAATACAGTGCAGTCAGTGTGCACTATATATTATAGTGCAGTCGGTGTTGTACAGTTTATAATACAGTGCAGCCAATGTACAGTATATAGGTGCAGGCAGTGTACAGTATATATTACAGTGCAGTTGGTGTTGTACAGTATATAATAAAGTGCAGGAAGTGTAACCCATACACATTCACATGGGGGTGGGATCTGGGGGCCCCCTTGTTGAAGGGGGCATCCAGATTCCGATAAGCCCCCCACCTGCAGACCCCGACAACCAATGGCCAGGGTTGTTGGGAAGAGGAACTTGTCCCCATCTGAAACCCAAAGCATCCACTTGCTCGCCCCCCTATGCTGTCCTCCAGGCTTCATGCTCGGATAAGGGTTTGGTATGGATTTTGGGGGGGAACCCATGCCAATTTTTTTTTACATTTTGGCGTGGAGTTACCCTTAAAATCCATACCAGACTCGAAGGGCCTGGTATGGACTAGACATGTGCACACTGAAATATTTTGTTTCGGAATTTCGTTTTCGTCCGAAAAATACATTTATTTAGTTACTCCCGAAATTCGTTTTTATCCATTTTGTTTTTTGTTAAAAATTGCATTCGTCTGAAAATCCAAATTTATTCAGGTTGAATCTGTCATTGAAGGCTTATGGTGTCTGTCGAATGTTCAAAGAAGATTCAGCAGAGCAGCTAAACTGTACGACGCCATATAGTTTAGCTGCTCCGTCGAATCTTCTTAGAACTTTCGACAGACACCATAAGCCAAAGATTCGACGTTTGTATGTTTTTCACTGCTTTGTCGAATCTTCATCATTCATGTTGAATGTATATAGTTCAAAAAGAAAATGGACTGGTGATAGTGATCACTGATCAGACAGGTAACAAGATAGGGTATGTAGAATCTATATAGAATCTCAATCTATAATATAAAATCTATAATAATAAATCCCCCCCCCCCCCCACAACACGGGCAGCCTCTGAGGCTATCACAACACTAGCAACACTAGTATCACTATCAAATGTACAACACTAACACAATAGCAGCAGATTATTTTGAAAAAGTTAAGTTGAACTGTAGCTTGCTTCAATATTGTTCTGCTGCTGTGCTTATGCTTAATTGCTAAATAATTCAGGTTTCCTGACAAACGGACCAGCTAAGGCCCCTTTCACACTTATACGACTTCAAAATCGCGCGATTTTACGGCCACGATTTTGCAGCGATTTTACCGCGATTTGCCGCGATTTTACCGCGATTTGGGAGCAGTACTACTTTGTACGACTTTGCCACGTTTTTGGCATTAACAAATGAAAACATACAGTAGTTGGTATGAATTATAAGGGGGAACTCCACACCAAGTTTTAAATAAAAAAACTGGCGTGGGTTCCCCCCCAGGGGCATACCAAGCCCTTAGGTCTGGTATGGATTGTAAGGGGAACCCCCTACGCTGAAAAATCGGCGTGGGGTCCCCCCAAAATCCATACCAGACCCTTATCCGAGCACGCAGCCCGGCCGGTCAGGAATGGGGGTGGGGACGAGCTAGCGCCCCCCCTCCTAGACCGTACCAGGCCGCATGCCCTCAACATGGGGGGTGGGTGCTTTGGGGCATGGGGGGAGCCCTGCGGCCCCCCCACCCCAAAGCACCTTGTCCCCATGTTGATGAGGACAAGGGCCTCTTCCCGACAACCCTGGCTGTTGGTTGTCGGGGTCTGCGGGCGGGGGGCTTATCGGAATCCGGGAGCCCCCTTTAATAAGGGAGCCCCCAGATCCCGGCCCCCCACCCTATGTGAATGAGTATGGGGTACATGGTACCCCTACCCATTCACCTAGGGAAAAAAGCGTCAATAAAAAACACAGTACACAGGTTTTTAAAATAATTTATTAGGCAGCTCCGGGATCTTCTTCCGACTTCGGGGGTCCTCTTCCGACTTTGGGGGTCTCTCCGGCGTCTTCTCCCGGTGTCCCACGCCGGTTTTTTCATTTAAAACTTGGCGCGGTGTTCCCCCTCTGGATTCATACCAGACAGCTGTCAGCACTGCCTGTCGCTCATCGGGAAAGGAAAGAAAAGTTTTCCTTTCCCGAATAGCGAGGCCAGGCTTGTGCTTACAAAGTCGTACTGAAGTCGTGTCTATATTATTCAGGCACGACTTGCATGCTACTTCAGGGTTCAACATTGAGGTCTATGGAGTACAACTCGCATAGAAGTTGGACCAAAGTAGTGCAGGGACTACTTTCAAGTCGGCACGACTTAAAGTCGTGCCAA
Source organism: Aquarana catesbeiana (assembly GCF_042186555.1). Classification (NCBI taxonomy): domain Eukaryota; kingdom Metazoa; phylum Chordata; class Amphibia; order Anura; family Ranidae; genus Aquarana; species Aquarana catesbeiana. Next base: position 755,583,506 of record NC_133324.1, read on the forward strand.
TATGAATGGTAGTCATTGAAAATCATGGAGAATGACTTGTCATACGATTTTGCAGTACAAAATCGTGGGACAAGTCGTATAAGTGTGAAAGGGGCCTAAGATTGACTGTCTTCTAAAATGATTCAGTGTGTGTGTCTCTCTCTGCTAGCAAATCGTAAGTGAAAGTAAGTTGGCTGTACGTGTATACTTAGTTCTAGCTATTTTACTGCCCCTCCTCTTTGGTTACAATCAGCCAATAACATTCATCATCATCATTATTTTTATTTTACTTCCCCCACCCAATTCCAGCAGCGATCTTTTCTCTCTATCTCGAATCTTTTCTCTCTATGTTGAATCTTTTTCTCTCTATGTAGAATAACCTTGGACTAATAGAGCTAAGGTTAGGTACATTCGACCACAGGTTCGATGGACACAGATTGTTATTGTCAGCATCATGTCGAATCTCCTATCTATATCGAACTGTTGTCGCAACGAAAACGAAAATAAAGCATTTGTTTATGTCGGATCTTTCGTTTTTCGGATTCTGCACTTTTGTTATCGTTTGTTAAAACAATAACGAAAATACCTGAAATTCGGACCAAAATGCATTCGGACGAAAACTAATGCACATGTCTAGTATGGACTGGGGGGAACCCACTGCAATTTTTTTTCCTTGATTTTTCATCTATATTGCCGGGAGTCGGCAATACATTACAGTCATGAGCAAGTTTAAATTACATTTTTTTCCTTTTAGAAATGTCACTTTGCTGCGGCATTGTTCTACACATCACACAGTTACGCCACTTTACAGGCAGACTAAGGCCCCCCCCCCCCCCAAAGCATGATATTTAAAGGAATATTTCACTTTTATTCTTTCATTTTAAGCATTATTAAAATCACCGCTCCTGAAAAAACGTTTGTTTTCAAAACAGCATTGATACATGTCACGTGCAAATATAAAGCTGATGGTGACTTATAGGTCAGGTATCAACGTGAACAATTTACAACAACAAAAAAGACAAACAAATCAGAAAAGTTTGTCACAGGTAGGTGAAAATGTCCATGTAAGACAGGAAAAAGGAAAAAAAAAAACCTGCAACTAAAACTGTCTATTATAAACCAAAAAAAAATAGGAGATTCTTCAGTAAAATAAAATAAAGTCCCATGTGTAGATGATGCCTGTAGATGATAATTAATCAAGCACTATATGTGACAGGAATAACCTCTTCATAAGATATTTTGCCGCATCGAGATGAGGAGTGGACACACTCACCATACGGCGGTGGGTCAATCAGGCGTTTGGATTCAACAATCCAGCAGATGTTTGGTGGAAGGAGCTGGTGTGGAAATATGCCTCAATACTTCCATCAAAATCTGTGGTAAGCAAATGGTGTAGCTAGGACAGCCCGGCTAACGAACTTGGACTCCCATCCGGTGGTCACACTTGATAGGATGTATGAACTCTCAATGATGTCACTTTAAACCATAAAAAAGGAAAGAAGAGAAGGGCCTCCACATAGTGCGTAAATCCAAAAAAGAAATTTATTAAAAAAGCGAAAGCTTAACAGTACAATCCACCTAGTCGGGTGGGTACAGGGAGTGATCATATAAAAAGTAAAAGATAAAAAGCAGTATCACGTGGTGTCAGAAAGCACAAAGGCTCAGCAACCCGACATGTTTTGGCCAAAAGTCCTTCAACTGGGGCATAAAACCTAGTGTCAGGCACCACTCTATATAAAGACCTTAAAATTAACAAAGCCACTGTTCAGCTGGGAGTGCTGACATTGGACAGGTAATATGACCAATCAGTGATCCTCTACACACACACCTTACTTCCCGGATGGTCATGTGACTATGTGAACCAATTACAGCACTAGAACACCTGTCCGAGAACCATTACAGATGTGCGGCACGAACGAGTGAGCCCCGGACCAGGCGCGCACGTTAGCACTCTCATACGAACGAGTGCACGGCAGCGTGGGCACGTCCGCACACCAACGAATCACGGCATAGGGCGCCCTATTTAAAGGATCAGCATACTAGTGTCAGCGCTGGATTGTCTCAGCTAGTTCCTGTATCCTTGTTGCTGTTTGATTGAACCTTGATCTTGAAACCTTGGATTTCCTGACTACTCTTTCAGATTATCCTTGCAACTCTGCTTACCTCTGCTTCCTGTACCGAACCCGGCTTGAACTCCTGACCACGGCTCTGTCTTCCAATCTTGTACCTCTCTGCCAGCTTGTTGCCAACCTCCGCCAGCCCCTGACTACGAACCTGCCTGTCGATTGTGTACCTTCCTGCCAGCACGTTGCCGACTCCTGCCTGTCCCCGACCTTGCAAGTACTCCTGTTGGACTTTCCTGAACCAATCCAGGATCGACATCCCACCAGCTCCTCTAAGGCTGCGGTGTTCCTGATCCTGCCAACAGGCACCTGCGCCCTTCTTTGCCCTAGCAGCCCTGTCTCCACCTCCAGGGGTGCTAGGACCGGAACCGTGCAAGAGGCCACCCTCATCATTTCAGACTCCGCTGTAAGGTACGTGACAACACCCTCCTTCCGTGGTCACATGTGCAGCGCCGCTGTAGCAACATCATTGCGCTCTAGTGTTTGCATTCCAAGCCTCTTTCTCATTACAGGCATCGGCCTGTGAGCTGGCAGGGCTGGGGGTGAGATAACCACACCCACACGCCCAAAATGAGCGGAAACATCATCACACTAAGAAGGACCAGCGCTCGTAACCTGATAGCCATTCATATAACAGGAGAGGCAATTTACAAGGTGGGCTCTGCGGCAGCGCACAGGACAACAGAAGACAAGCATGCCCAGAGACACAGACCAAACCTAAATACAGGACGGTGGTGTGAGGATCCGACTGTAAGGAAGATAGGGGGCGCTAGATACCATATTATTCAAGTGCTCTAAATAAATAAATAAATCTCCTGCATTACCAAAAAAATGGAAATGTAAGAAAGCTAGGGGGCGCTAGATACCATACTATTCAAGTGCTTTAAATAAATAAATATCCTGCATTACCAAAAAAATGAAAAACATAATAATGACAAATCATAATTAGATTACACATTGGAGTGCCCACAATAGTGAAACAAATATATAGTGATTGATTGTCCACATAAAAAAGTGTTTTGAAGTGGTTGAAATGATATCTTTCAATAATATCCCAATCTTGTTGCTGTAAACGAAAGGTTTTCCATCACCAAAGGAAAATAAGAAAAAGGAAAACACCTCGAAGTAGTAGATATCTGCTTACCAGATACCAATGACTCCTTTAGTTAAAAAGAGAGTCACTAGCGCTTGTGCAGGGTTGTGCCTGCTCACATGGATGGCCGGACTGTGGTTGGTATTATAGGCATGGATCGTTCCCGTCAAGCTCATTCAAGATAGGATAAGGATACATAGGAAACAAAAACAGTCTCCATAGCGTAAAACCATTTATTAAAAAAGTAAACAAATTAAAAAGCCAAATGGCCGCTTACATTGGTGGGTGCCTACCCGGCACTGGGGCTGCTTGCATGTCAGGGTGACTTCACAGTCAGAAAAAGCCTTTCATGTCTCCTCCACGCTGGCGTGCGTTCCAGCTTACACAGGGGGGCAGCCAAAGGATCCGGATGTTGTTGGGTGATAGGACATGTGACCACGTACCGCTCCGACGTACGTTTCGTAGTGAACGTCTTCAGGGAAGCGTCCGACTGCCAAATTGAAAGGGATAAAAAGCAAAATATACATCACATGTGAACCTATAAAAATGCAAGATTGTTAGTAAACGTTACTCCTATACATATCTTTGTAGAAAAAAAATTAAAAAATGTATGATCCATAGAAAGCTCTTGTTAATAAATATAATGCATCATACATCCTAATCAATAGTTGATAATACAAAGGAACAGATGATTGGAAAAAGGTACGTATCAGTGGGATGAGTAGTGTTATAATACACAGTTATTAACAATAGGGGAACAAGAAAAACCTTGAAAGTAAACACCAGCCAGAGTCTCCTTGTGAGACCCAGAAACGATATTTCCATGTTTGAAACATCCAGATACCTTCAAAATAATAAATTGTGTATCAGGCAGGAAATGAACAAATGACTGCATACACTCAACAAACCATAAAAATGGGCTGTAAAACACTGCATATCAGGATTTATTAATGAAAGCATTTATGTCCCATTCTATATTTAACCCATAGGGGGAGTAACACTTCAGCTGGTATATCCAGAAAGTCTCAAGTTGGGGTACCCCTCTGATGCATGGTCCCCCCCTTCAATGTGGGACAAATTTATTGATAATTTGGAACTTGGTGCCACTGGGATTTTTATCATGAAATTGTAAATAGTGTCGGGGGGACGCTGTGATTGGTGCGACCCAATTTGATGGAAGCAATATGTTCATTTATTCTAACCGAGAATGGTGTTATGATGCGTCCCACATATTGCTTGTGACATGGGAATGTGATGAGGTACACTACGTACCGGGTGGGACATGTGGTAAAGTGTTTCATGTGATAGACAGAGGAGGTGACAGTGGATTGAAAAGACTCTGATTTTTCTGTCCGCAAATGTTGTGTACACATACGTTACATTTTTTGCAGGGATAGTATCCCTTAGATTCAGGAAAAAATGTAGGTTTTTTTGGAGCATCTACTACATTATGGGAAATCTGACTTCGTAAGGATGGTGCCCCCTTATAAATTATACCTGCTTTAGTAGGGAGCACTGGACCAAGTATTGGGTCACTCTTCAAAATATTCCAATGACGGTTAAGAATGGTTTTAACCTGTTTGTGTTGGACTGAGAACTGAGTGACCATTTAAACTTATTGTCAGGAACTCGTTTAGGTCGTTCTGCGACAAGCATACCTTGGTCTAGTGAAAAAATTTTCGCTATCTCTTCATCAATACTTGAAGACTGGTAACCTTTATCCACAAACCATTGTTTGAGGAACTGGGCTTGTCTTAAAAAGTCCATAGAGTCTGTACAATTTCTTTGGATACATAACAACTGGATACAGGGTATGGAGTCGAGCCGGGGGCCGTAATGGCAACTGTCAGTGGGGATGTATCCGTTTCTGTCCGTCGGTTTAAAAAAGGTAGTAGTAACAAGGCGACAGTCGACTATGGAGATCTCCAAATCAAAAAAATGGATGGAAACAGAGCTGACCTCATAGGTGAGGGCGATCCCTCTTTCATTATCATTCAGGGTAGCCATGAAGTCATGTAAAGACTCTTCATCTCCTCTCCATAGGAGGAGGATGTCGTCTATGTACCTGGCCCATAAGGTGAGCTCAGGTCGCTGCAGTGGATAGATGACATCCTCCTCCCAAAGAGCCATGAAAAGATTGGCGAGGCTGGGGGCAAATTTAACCCCCATTGCCACGCCCTTCTTCTGTAGAAAAAATTGGTTATTGTACCAAAAATAATTGGTCTGTGTGGCAAAGCGGAGAAGTTCCATAATGTACCCTTGTTGGACAGATGGAAGTTGTTCGCTAGTGGACAGGTAATGTTCCACAGCCGCTAATCCCAGTCTATGTGGGATACACGTGTACAAAGCCATAACGTCAGCTGTTACAAGAAGAAGGTCATCATGAACACCAATAGATTCTAAACAGTGAATCGTATCACCTGTATCCCTTAGATATGATGGGACCATGTGTACCAGCGGCTGCAGAAAAAAGTCGATATACCGGTCGATTTGGGATGTTATTAAATCTATCCCACTAATGATAGGTCTTCCTGGGGGCTTGGTAGTGTGCTTATGTATCTTGGGGAGATAATACATAACTGGAATGCGTGGGCCTACTGGTACTAGACAGTCACATGACCATCCGGGAAGAAAGGTGTGTGTGTGTAGAGGATTGCTGATTGGTCATATTACCTGCCCAATGTCAACACTCCCAACTAAATGGTGGTTTTGTTAATTTTAATGCCTTTATATAGCGTGGTGCCTAACACTAGGTTTTATGCCCCAGTTGAAGGACTTTTGTCCGAAACATGTCGGTTTGCTGAGCCTTTGTGCTTTCTGATACCACGTGATACTGCTTTTTATCTTTTGCTTTTTATGTGATCACTCCCTGTACCCACCGGACTAGGTGGATTGTACTGTTAAGCTTTCTATTTTTTAATAAATTTCTATTTTTTTTTTATGGTTTAAAGTGACATCATTGGGAGTTCGTACATCCTATCAAGTGTGACCACCGGATGGGAGTCCAAGTTCATTAGCCGGGCTGTCCTAGCTACACCATTTGCTTACCACGGATTTTGATGGAAGTATTGAGGCGTATTTCCACACCAGCTCCTTCCACCAAACATCTGCTGGATTGTTGAATCCAAACGCCTGATTGACCCACCGCCGTATGGTGAGTGTGTCCACTTCTCATGGTAAGCGTACCCATTCCTTCAATATTTCCATCTTGATGCGGCAAAATATCTTATGAAGAGGTTATTCCTGTCACATATAGTGGTTGATTAATTATCATCTACAGGCATCATCTACACATGGGACTTTATTTTATTTTACTGAAGAATCTCCTATTTTTTTTGATTATCACAGACAGTTTTAGTTGCAGTTTTTTTTTCCTTTTTGCTGTCTTACATGGACATTTTCACCTACCTGTGACAAACTTTTCTGATTTGTTTGTCTTTTTTGTTGTTGTAAATTGTTCACGTTGATACCTGACCTATAAGTCACCATCAGCTTTATATTTGCACGTGAGGTGATACTTCACTTTTGCACTTTGTTATACACTAGCGCTGCATTTTTTATCTTTTCACTTGTTTGTGCAGTTTACTATACTGTTTATGCTAGTGGCTTTACTATTTTTTACCTATTTATAATTTTTACCACTAGTAGCGTGACATTCTTTTATACTTATAGCATTGATATATGTCCCCTGGGGCAGTACCAGGGTCCCCATACACTTTATATGGCAATAACTTGCATAATAATTTAAAATAATCACTTTTTATTTTTTATGTTCATGCCCCATAGATTTTAATAGGGTGCGCTAGAACTTTTTGCCTGTTTGAATGTTCTGGTGTGAACTGAACCGGGGAGGTGTTCAGCCCATCCCTTGCATTGATCAAAGAATGATTATAGATGTTGACTAATTCCTTTAAAGGCTTAATGTAATATAATGTGCATAATGTAACGCAATGAAATATACTGCATGAAACATGCACTAATGCACTGAAATATACTAAATAAAATAATATATCCGCTCTTAGGCCAAAAGGGAAATTAGGTGTACAGCCTACCCTGCTAGGTCCCCAATAGTGAACTAGAGTGATAATAGTGCAACTATAAGGGTAAATGGCGCTCCCTATATAATGAAAGGCGACAGACCCTGTTCACTTGTTAGGTGCTATGTGCCTCTATAGTGACAAATAAATGTGCATATACCAATAGTGCAATCCTAATAAATTATCAATGTGCATGTGCTAGTGTTGCAAACCTCACTAGACTACCAAGTAAACTAGATATAAATAAATGTTTAAAAGTGATACACAGCGTGAAACTGAAATATAAAAAAAAAAAAAGATATATGAAAAAAATCAAATTAGAATAAAAATATATATATCTATATATATAGATATATATAGATATATATAATAAATAGTCCCAAAAATGTAAGACAAATGTAAAATATTGAAAAATAGTTAAAATTATATGAAACGACCCCCCAAAAAATTAGCCTGCCAGGTCCAGAAAATACATAAAAAGAAATCAATCCAACCAAAGTCTTATGTGATAATTAAGTGCTTGGTGACGATACACAGGAACAAAATCCAGGTGACTTTTAAGTGCTCCCCCTCTTGGGTCCCCACTCACCAGCTCCAGTAACCCCTACGGGGGTATCACGCATGGCATATAGGCTTGATGGACCAATCATGCAGCACTTTTCCAACTGGTATCCAGCTCCTATGGCCCTTCCAAGGATATCCCGCAGCTGGATTGAATTGTGTGTGCAAAAGATCCCTCTCCAAGCTCAGATCAACCAGCTGTATTCCTCTCCTAATGCTCTGTCCAATATCCAGTATACAGTGGGGATGGAAAGTATTCAGAAATGAAATTTTTCACTCTTTGTTATATTGCAGCCATTTGCTAAAATCATTTCAGTTCATTTTTTGTCCTCAATAATGTACACACAGCACCCCATATTGACAGAAAAACAGAGAATTGTTGACATTTTTGCAGATTTATTAAAAAAGAGCATAGTGGCCTCCATAATCCTTAAATAGAAGATGTTTGGGATGACCAGAATCCTTCCTAGAGCTGGCCGTCCGGCCAAACTGAGCTATCGGGGGAGAAGAGCCTTGGTGAGAGAGGTAAAGAAGAACCCAAAGATCACTGTCAACCATCACTGCAGCCCTCCACCAGTCGGGGCTTTATGGCAGAGTGGCCCGACGGAAGCCTCTCCTCAGTGCAAGACACATGAAAGCCTGCATGGAGTTTGCTATAAAACACCCGAAGGACTCCAAGATGGTGAGAAATAAGATTCTTTGGTCTGATGAGACCAAGATAGAACTTTTTGGCCTCAATTCTAAGCTGTATGTGTGGAGAAAACCAGGCACTGCTCATCACCTGTCCAATACAGTCCCAACAGCATCATGCTGTGGGGGTGTTTTTCAGCTGCAGGGACAGGACGACTGGTTGCAATTGAGGGAAAGATGAATGCTGATAAGTACAGGGATACCCTGGATGAAAACCTTCTCCAGAGTGCTCAGGACCTTAGACTGAGCTGAAGGTCTACCTTCCAACAAGACAATGACCCTAAGCACACAGCTAAAATAACGAAGGAGTGGCTTCACAACAACTCCGTGACTGTTCTTGAATGGCCCAGCCAGAGCTCTGACTTAAACCCAATTGAGCATCTCTGGAGAGACCTAAAAATGGCTGTCCACCAATGTTTACCATCCAACCTGACAGAACTGGAGAGGATCTGCATGGAGGAATGGCAGAGGATCCCCAAATCCAAGTGTGAAAAACTTGTTGCATCTTTCACAAAAAGACTCATGGCTGTATTAGATCAAAAGGGTGCTTCTACTAAATACTGAGCAAAGGGTCTGAATACTTAGGACCATGTGATATTTCAATTTTTCTTTTTTTATAAATCTGCAAAAATGCCAACAATTCTGTGTTTTTCTGTCAATATGCGGTGCTGTGTGTACATTAATGAGAAAAAAAATGAACTGAAATGACTTTAGCAAATGGCTGCAATATAACAAAGAGTGAAAAATTTAAGGAGGTCTGAATACTTTCCGTCCTCACTCTAGGTAAAGTTTTCATTCAAAAAATGAGATACGGGCTCCCATAATGTAGTATTTAAATAAGGAAATATTTTTATTCCAAAGTTAAAACAGTAAAAAAAGAAAAACAAAAAAAGGAAAAATAAGAAATAAAAAATAAAAACAAATGTTCCATACTATGGAAACTCCTCACAAAGTCCTACAACTATGGGAGAAGAGACAGCTTCAGACCCGTGGTGTGTCTCACTTGCAGTGTGCGGTCCAGCTGCGTTCCACAGGCTCACTGTCCGCTATCAAACCCGGAAATTATGTCAGTGCGTGACTCTGCCTTATGCACGTTTCATCATCAAACGTCTTCTGAAGCAGTGTCATGTTACTGATCTAACGTCTTTATATAGGCCAGCGGCCATGCAGGACCCACCCCTTATGAGAGTATATCAGAATGAACCATGTAGCCACAACGAACACATGTAGCCACAACGAATGGGGAATAGAAATATAAGAAGGGGGGCTTTTAATTGTCATATTGACCCCATAGATAAACTTAACCCTGCACCGACGCTAACCCATATAAGAGGAAGCAGTACAGATATGTCCATTAGCATCAGAAGTGGTGCATATATATATATATATATATATATATATATATATATATATATATATATATATATCTGAAATATCAATGACAAAATGGGTAAATGTGTATAATTCTACTAATAGCAGTCTCAAAGCGGGGTAGTATTGATAAGCAGCATACCTCTGTATACATACTCCTAGTGTTAAATAGTAGTAATGACCACTAACATAATTAGGTAGAGGTACAAGCCTGATATTACCCAGTAAATCGTCAGTGCTAAATTCAGATATATAACACAGAATATTAATAATAAACTATACCCTACATGCCAATGAAAAACTCATACGCCAGCGGCCGTGCAGGACCCACCCCTTGTAAAAATATGTATAATGAACGTATACTAGCAAAAAAAATATGAAATAGGAATATATAAAACAATATAAAAAAAAAATTATATAAAAAAATATATATAAAAAAGGGGGGGCTTATTAGTGTCATATTGACCCCATGTATAAACTTAACCCTACACCGATGAGGAAACAGTACAAATATATAGATTCATATCAGAAGTAGTGTATATATATATATATATATATATATATATATATATATATATATATATATATATATATATAAATACAGGGAAACTGATGACAAAATGAGTATAAATATAGCAGTCTCAAAGTGGGGTAATATTGATAAACAGCATACCTCTGTGTGCATACTCCTCCTAGTGGTAAATAGTAGTAACGGCCATAAAAAATATTCAGGTAGAGGTACAAACCTGATATTACCCAGTAAAATCATCAGTATTCCATTCAGAGATATAACACAAATATTCTTAAAAAACTACACCCTACATTGTGATGGAAAGCTCATAGGAACAACTACTAAATCAGTGAATTATAAACATGAAAAAAGTTAATTCAACAACTAAACCCCAAAATCTGTATCCATCACTAGCAGCCCCGTCCCCACCCTATAGCAGCAGTAGTCAAACTTGACCTAACAACTGTTACAAAGAGTGACATGTGTGTTCCTCACTAGTGAGGAATCGTACATTAAAGTGCAAGGTGCCAGCAATAATAAATAAGTAAATAGCACCCATAAATGGCCCCCCAACTACAAGCACCACTCAACGGTTAGCTAGGAAGCAATTCAGATCTATGTCCAGGTTCAAGCCCTTAGGGGTAAGAGAACCCAATCGATAGATCCAACTCGTTTCATTTTGTGAGATTAAAGTTGTTTTATTTCCACCTCTCCAATGGTTTTTAACTGTGTCAATCCCATAGAATATGAGGGCCGATGGATCCCTATGATGTACCTCATCAAAGTGACGGGAAAGATTGTGCTTAGGGAATCCTTTTTTGATATTATTAATATACTCTCTTATTTGAACGTATAAGGGACGAGTGATTTTACCCACATATTGGAGGTGGCAGGGGCATTCGATCACATAGGTGACATGGGTACTATGACAAGTAATTCGATTTTTTATCTGGTACTCCCTATGGTCAGTCTTGGATTTGAATGTTTCCCTTTTCCTTGGCTGTTTTTTACTAGCTCAGCACGGTAGGCATCTTTGGCACTTATAAAACCCTCTCATTTCTTGGAAGATTTTTACCAGTTTGGGGGATCAATCACATTGTGGACAAGATGTTTTCTAAGGGTAGGTGCTCTCCTGTATATGAATTTTGGTTTAGAAGGCAGGATTTTAGACAGAACCTGATCCTCCTTCGGGATAGGCCAATATTTCTTCATAATTTTTTCAAAGGATTTATATTGATTATTAAACCCTGTAATGAAGGCCAAATCATTATGGTTCTCCTTATTTCTTGTATTTTTATGATTGATCCCCCAAACCGGTAAAAATCTTCCCAGAAATGAGAGGGTTTTAATAAGTGCCAAAGATTCCTACCCTGCAGAGCTAGTAAAAAACAGCCATGGAAAAGGGAAACATTCAAATCCAAGACTGACCATAAGGAGTACCAGATAAAAGTTATAATTACTTGTCATAGTACCCATGTCACCTACGTGATCGAATGCCCCTGCCACCTCCAATATGTGGTGTGACAGTATGTGAGGTGAGATACACGATAATAGGTATATTTCACCTCGCATTCGTTCTATTGTAAGGGACTGATCCGGAATCCGGACCGGTTTTTCCAGCCTCTGTGGCAGACTGGGTTCCAGTCTAGATGTTCGGGTCCACTGGAGTCCACAGTCAACTGGACTTTAAATATCCAGGAAGAGAGCACAGTAGGTCTCTCTGATTTTTGAGACTCAGGAAGGAACCTGAGTGAGAGAAGCTCTGGGAATTGGACTAAAAGGTTTGCTTTTCCGCATGTTTTGTGGGTGACGGGACCAGCCCCGCACTGTATAGATAGGAGACTATTTGTTTAGTTAGCACCGGACGGCAAGGATTTAATTTACTGTTTGTTTTTATTTTGCAAACCTCCTGCAAATAAACCTGGCATCCGCCAGATTTTTAAGAAAGTGTCGGTTTGCTGACTGTCATTCAGAAAAAGGTGATCCCCACAAGCTAATTCCTCACACGTGGTGGAGAATGCGGGCAATTTCTGAAGATGGAGGAAATGATAAAGGCCCTGCTGCAGACCAATGCAGCTCAGCAGGAAACCAACCACCAAGTCGCAGTGGCTGCTGCAGCAAAACAGGTGGTCGCTGCAGCACAACATGCTGCACAGGAGGAAATGAACCGCCAAGTTGCAGAGGCCGCTGCAGCACAACAGGCGGTTGCTGCAACACAACAGGCGGCCCAGCAGGAGATGGACCAGCAGTTCGCAGAGGCTCTAGTGGAACTGAAAAAGGGGTCACCACCTCCTGTGCCAGTGGAACCAAAGATGGTACGTGCCTCCTGCCACCTACAGAAAATTACACCTACCGATGATGTTGTGGCATACCTTGCGACTTTTAAGAGAATTGCTGTCCGCGAGGGATGGCCAAAAGAGCAGTGGGCGGGTCTGTTGGCCCCATTTCTAACAGGAGAACCCCAAAAGGCCTATTTTGAACCAGATAAGGCCCAGGACTATGAGACTCTAAAGACAGAGATACCCGCACGCTTGGGTGTCACCATGGCAGACCGGGCCCAACGCGTGCATCAGTGGACATACTCCAGCAACAAACCACCCTGTTCACAAATGTTTGACCTGGTCCACCTCACCAGGAAGTGGTTGCAGCCAGAGCACTTTGAAAAGCCCTCAGATCGTAGAGCGTGTGGTAATGGACCAGTACCTGTGTGCGCTCCCTGCTGAGGAAGTGGGTCGGACAGGGGGACCCCAAAACTGCAACCCAGTTGGGGGACCTAGTGGAGAGGTACACTGCCACTGAGGACTTGGTGAACCCATCTACGCCCCACTTCAGTGTCTCTAGGGGTGCAAGATCACCCAGCGGTTCTGGTAAGACTGTTCTGGGATTCAAGAGCATGGGGAAGGTGGATAAGACTGTTGTTACAGCTGATGAGACTGTGGGTCCTAGATCTGGAGACTGGTCAAAGAAGCCAGGAAGGTCTTTGGGGCCGTTAAGAGGACTGGGGGTAGGCCACATACGGTGTTTTCGTTGCCATGCATTAGGGCATATTGCTGCAAACTGTCCTAAAGATGATGAACCTATGCAATATGATTATGCTTTTATGAAAAGATGCATTTCTCTGTTTGCACAGGTCGCATGTACTGCATCATGTCAGATTCGCATTGAAAAACAGATGTGTGTTATTTCAGTGGATGGAAAGCAACTCACAGCCTTGCTAGACTCTGGTAGTGTGGTAACCCTAGTCAGGAATGATTGTGTGAACCCCAAAAAACTACACCCCAGTACTATTGGGGTAATTTGCATCCATGGGGACACTCGGGACTACCAGACAGCGGTGGTTGAGGTTGAGACCCCCTGGGGCAATGTAATACATTCAGTGGGGGTGGTACCTTCACTGCTACATGAAGCTTTAGTGGGGAGAGGTTTTCCCCATTTTTGGAATTTATGGGAGATCAAAGGGAGACTGGTAGATAGAGCTCCCCCTGGTGGGGAAGCACGGGAACTCTCACCAGACCCTTTTTGCCAAAGGGAAGGGGATCCTGTTGGTGGGATCGAGGAAGCCGGAGATCCTCTTCCTTTCACTGTCATGGCTGGGGAGCCGGAGGACCTAGAAGCTAGCTCTCAGCCTGAGGGTAACGAACAGGAGACCCCCTCTGACCCTTACATTGAGAGTAGCCAAAATGTCATACCCGACTTAGAGGTCAGGAGAGAGGATTTCTGTACCGAGAAACTGCGAGAGACCCCCCTCATGAGAGCCAGGGAAAATGTTAAGATGTTGGACGGGGAACCGGTGGATCCTGATTGGGTGGTGTCTTTCCCCTACATGTCCGTTAAAAAAATGTATTGTATCGAGTGATAAAACATGGAGAGGACAAGGTAGAACAGCTACTGGTTCCCAAACCCTTCCGTGGGGTGGTGCTAGACTTGGCCCATGGTCATGTAATGGGGGGACATCTCGGTAGCGAAAAAACCAGGGAGAGATTCGCCCAGAGGTTTCTCTGGCCAAGGTTGCATGCAGATGTCAAGGAGTTCTGCAAATCGTGCCCCGAGTGCTGAATGTCGGCACCGTCGCCCCATTTTCACAGCCCTCTTGTCCCTCTGCCAATAATCTAGGTCCCCTTTGAGAGGATTGATGTGGACCTGGTGGGGCCGGTTGTGAAATCTGCCCGGGGTCACCAGCATATTCTGGTGATTCTAGACTATCTAACGCGCTATCCTGAGGCCATACCCTTGCTATCACCAAGTAATTGGTTCAGGTGTTTAGTCGAGTGGGGATCCCAAAAGGGATCTTAACTGATCAGGGCACCCAATTTATGTCTAGGGTTACCAAGGAACTGTGTAGACTATACAAAATCTCCCATCTCTGTACCTCTGTCTACCACCCCCAAACGGATGGTCTGGCTGAAAGATTTAATAAAACTTTGAAAAGTATGTTGAAAAAAGTGGTCGAAAAAGATGGGAGAAACTGGTATTCTTTGCTACCATATCTCATGTTTGCCAAATGTGTGGTTTCACAGGCATCCACAGGCTATTCCCCCTTTGAGCTTTTGTATGGTAGACATCCCAGGGGGCTGCGAGATATCACCAAAGAAACATGGGAAGGAGAGGCCACCTCATATAGAAGCATTATAGAGCATGTCTCCTTGATGCAGGATCGAATCGCAGCTGTTCTGCCCCTGGTGCGAGAACATATGGAGCGAGCCCAGGAGGCCCAGAGGAGCGTCTATGACCGGGGTGTCAAAGTCCGTACTGGGACAGAGTGTTAGTAATGGTTCCCACGATGGAAAGTAAGTTCCTAGCCAAGTGGCAGGGTCCCTTTGAGGTTGTCGAAAGGGTGGGGGAGGTAAACTACAAAGTCTACCAGCCAGGGAAAAGGAAACCACACCAAATTTATCATGTGAATCTCTTAAAGCCCTGGAAGGACAGAGAGACTTTACTGGCCACGTCCATGCCTCTAACAGACCGGGTACCGGTGACACCTGACGTCCCCATAACAGATACCCTGTCTGTGGCACAACAAAGTGACGTTAGGGCGTTTGTGCATAAAAATAGACTTTTTCTCCCCCTTACCCAGACTGACCAACATGATCCAACATGACATAGTGATGGAATCAGGGGTTTGCGTAAATGTAAAACCGTATAGAGTCCCAGAGGCCAGAAGAGAGGCAGTCATGAAGGAAATAAAATATATGTTAGAGTTGGACATGATAGAAGAGTCCCACAGTGAGTGGTCGAACCCCATAGTGCTGGTCCCAAAACCTGATGGTACTATCAGGTTTTGTAATGACTTCAGGAAATTCAACAGTGTGTCCAAGTTCAATGCGTACCCGATGCCCGGGTCGACAAACTCACGGACAGGTTAGGACAGGCTCGCTACATAACGACCCTAGACCTAACAAAAGGCTATTGGCAAATACCGCTAACTGAATCGGCCAAGGAGAAGACTGCCTTTTCCACTCCTGAGGGCTTATTTCAGTATAATGCCTTTTGGTCTGCATGAAGCTCCTGCTTCATTCCAGAGAATGATGGAGAAAGCCTTGAGACCACATCACCCTTATGCAGCTGCATATTTGGATGATGTGGTCATCCACAGCCCAGATTGGGAATCGGACCTGCTCCATGTACATGTGGTAATAGATTCCCTTAGGGAAGCAGGTCTTTCGGCTAACCCAAAAAAAACCCTCCATAGGCCTGGAGGAGGCCAAATACCTTTCTGTACATTATTGGCCGGGGAGTGGTCAGGCCGCAGACCAAAAAGGTTGAGGCAATTCAAAAATGGCCCCAACCGATCAATAAAAAACAAGTGAGGGCCTTCCTGGGCATTACGGGGTATTACAGACGGTTCATATCCAACTTTGCCACCATGGCTGCCCCTCTGACCGACCTGACGAAGGGTAGAGGGTCGGTCATGGTCAAGTGAAATCCCGAAGCCAAGGAGGCATTTCAGAATTTAAAGCAGACCCTTTGTGGGTTACCAGTACTAGTGGCTCCGGACTTCAGCAAGGAGTTTGTCGTACAGACGGATGCTTCTGAGGTGGGCCTAGGGGCTGTACTGTCACAGAACAGGGATGGTGAGGAGCACCCAGTTGTATACCTGACCCGGAAGCTGAACAAGCATGAAAAGAGCTATGCCATCGTAGAAAAGGAGTGTCTCGCCATTAAATTGGCCTTAGACTCCCTAAGATATTATCTACTGGGGAGGTTGTTTAAACTGGTCATCGACCATGCTCCCCTAAAGTGGATGTGTGACAACAGGGAGAAAAATGGCCGTGTGACAAGGTGGTTCCTGGCTTTACAGCCCTTTCGGTTTATGGTGGAGCACAGGCCGGGAGAATTCCAAAATAACGCAGATGCCCTCTCTCGCATGCACTGTATGGTTGGGTCAAGTGCTCAGCCACAGGAGCTTGAGCAAAGGGGGAGGATATGTGACGGTATGCGAGGTGAGATACACGATAATAGGTATATTTCACCTCGCATTCGTTCCATTGTAAGGGACTGAACTGGAATCTGGACCAGTTTTTCCAGCCTCTGTGGCAGGCTGGGTTCCGGTCCGGATGTTTGGATCCACTGGAGTCCACAGTCAGCTGGACTTTAAATATCCAGGAAGAGAGCACAGCAGGTCTCTCTGGTTTTTGAGACTCAGGAAGGAACCTGAGTGAGAGGAGCTCTGGGAGTTGGACTAAAAGGTTTGCTTTTCCGCATGTTTTGTGGGTGACGGGGACCAGCCCCGCACTGTTTAGAGAGGTGACTATTTGTTTAGTTAGCGCCGGATGGCAGGGATTTAATTTACTGTTTGTTTTTACTTTGCAAACCTCCTGCAAATAAACCTGGCATCTGCCAGATTTTTAAGAAAGTGTCCGTTTGCTGACTGTCATTCAGAAAAAGGTGATCCCCACAAGCTAATTCCTCACTCGTCCCTTATACGTTTGAATAGGAGAGCATATTAATAATATCAAAAAAGGGTTCCCTAAGCACAATCTTTCCTGGCACTTTGATGAGGTGCATCATAGGGATCAATTGGGCCTCATATTTTATGGGATTGACACAGTTAAAGACCATTGGAGAGGTGGAAATAAAACAACTTTAATCTCACAAAACGAAACGAGTTAGATCTATCGATTGGGTTCTCTTACCCCTAGGGGCTTGAACCTGGACATAGATCTGAATTGCTTCCTGCTTGAGTGGTGCTTGTAGTTGGGGGACCATTTATGGGTGCTATTTACTTATTTATTATTGCTGGCCCCATGCACTTTAATGTACGATTCCTCACTAGTAAGTAACACGCATGTAGGGTGGGGACGGGGCTGCTAGTGATGGATACAGATTTTGGGGTTTAGTTATTGAATTAACTTTTTTCATGTTTATAATTCACTGATTTACTAGGTGTTCCTATGAGCTTTCCATCACAATGTAGGGTGTAGTTTTTTATGAATATTTGTGCTATACCTCTGAATGGAGTACTGATGATTTTACTGGGTAATATCAGGTTTGTACCTCTACCTGATTATTTTTATGGCCGTTACTACTATTTACCACTAGGGGGAGTATACACACAGAGGTATGCTGTTTGTCAATATTACCCCGCTTTCAGACTGCTATATACTAGCCCATTATGCTTTTCATTTGCAGGCTTTGCAGCAAGCAAAAGAGGAAGTAAAACCCGTTAGGGTTTACTTCCTCTTTAAACCGTCCAGTCCAGAGGATCTCTGTCTTCACCTTGGTCAACATCACAGAGACATTCTCCTTCATTCCTGTTTAAAGACTTGCTTTGCTGAAATCCCTTCTGGCTTGGCTGACTATCCGTTCCGGTTACTGAACTTTGGCTATGTTTTGACTACGTTTGTTCTTTTTACTTTTATTATTAAACAAGTTTGATTTAACTGTACTTCTGATTCGGCCTGATTTCATGGTTTCTGATACACACTAAGTCTCTAGTAGCACTGAACAGAGCCCTTTTCAATCTCTCTCCATGCCGATATCACACTACAAATGGCCGCTATTGAAAAAATACCTTTATAGTGTGGGGCAGGACTTAGAGCAATGATGAATGATTGGATAGAGTCAACATTACTTTCTCCAATCATGGCTCTGACAGTGCTCTGTACACTGATTGGGTAAAGCTTTCATTGATTCAGCCAATCAGGGCTTCCAATGCACTGTGTAGCGGCGCAGTGAATTGTGGTCATTCGGCGGGCCAAATAAACGGTCGAACGCCCCAATAATTTGGGTCATTCATTCATTCAATATTTGGGCCGAACATTGGCAAGCAGCCAATGTTCACCCAAACTCATGCTCCGCTAAACCGTTTGCCCATCCTTACCTGACAGGGGTTCTAATCCATCTCCACTCAGTTCAAAACTAAAAAAAAGTTTTGCCTTTAGTTATAGTTTAATATTGCTCTTAAGGCTTCTGGCTACAAGGCTTTCTGGCTACAAATATGTCCACCCATCACCACCTCAGTCTGTAACCAACATGGGCCAGTCAACATCCAACTCCCAAACTTCTGGATAGAAGATGAAGGGTGAGAGACATTGTGATGAGAGTGAGAGATTGTGACCTTACAGACTCCCAAACAG
Source organism: Aquarana catesbeiana (assembly GCF_042186555.1). Lineage (NCBI taxonomy): Eukaryota > Metazoa > Chordata > Amphibia > Anura > Ranidae > Aquarana > Aquarana catesbeiana. The sequence goes on from NC_133324.1 coordinate 755,602,447, forward strand.
TTACAAATTGAAATCCCAAACACCAGGAGAATGGGCATAAAAGACACCAGCCATATTGATAATTTCATACAGAATGGACAGTTACACATTTACTGCAGTTACACTATGCATGTTGGGATTCGGTAATACCATAACGTACTGTAACACAACATTCTCTTGGATCAAGAAACCCCTGGAGATGGTGCATGGCAGGGATTTACTAATCACAATATAGACCCCCTGGAATATAAGAAACAAGTAGTAAGTAAGCCCTTTGGATCCAGGGGCAGCATAAGGTCAACATTTTTTTTTAACTTCCAAGTGGGTTTCTTGCAAGAGAATATTGTGAGGTTTTATTGATTTAAGAAACTAAAATATTAAAACATATTTAAATGTGCTATTCAAGCCTATGGCATTCCATGACACCACTCAAAGTAATTCTATGTCAGGGAAATGGTAATAGATGGACCATTATGCCCAAAAGGACATGTTATACAAATTTACTAAGATCATACCACCAACTACACTAAAATATATAGAAGGTAAATTTCCTAATGGGGGCAGAGGTAGCAATACAAACCTGACAGGGGTTCTAACCCATCTCCACTCTGTCCAAAACTATAAAAAGTTTTCCCGTTAGTTATAATGTAAACCTACTCCAATTATATAACAACTTGTCCCACACAACACATTCAGATGCAGAGTCATAGCTCTCACTATTTAATTTTGGGAGTGGCCTGCTCTATCACCACCTCAGTCTGTAACCAACACGGCCAGCCTACATTTACCTCCCAAACTTCTGGATAGAAGACGAAGGGTTAAATACATTGTGATGAGACTGGGAGATTGTAAACTGACAGACTCCCCAACAGTTAGAAATTGAAATCCTTGGCAATTGCCAGGAGAATGGGCATAAAAGGCACCAGCTATCAATAATGTCATACAGAATGGGCAGTTACACATTTACTGCAGCTACACAATGCATTTTGAGATCCAATAGTAACATAACATAACATAACATCCTCTCGGATTAAGAAATGCCTAGTGAATGGTGCACAGCAAGGATTTACTAATCAGAATGAAGACCCCCTGGAATATAAGAAAAAAGTAGCATGTAAGCCCTTTGGATCCAGGGGCAGCATAAGGCCATCATTTTTTACATTTCAAGTGGGTCTCTTGCAAGAGCATAATGTGAGGTTTTATTGGCTTAAAGAATTTAAATATATTAAAACATGTTTACATTTGCTATTCAAGCCTCTGATCCATGATGCCGGTCAAAGTAATTCTATGTCAGGGAAATGTTAACAGATGGTCCACTACATTATGCCGAAGAGTACATGCTCTAAAAAAAAATTTGCTAAGATCATACCAACAAGCACACAGAGACTCTAATATCAAGAGGTGCTTGCCCTGGGAGCCATAACCTAAACCAGTACGGGAGAGTGAAACCATGACCCGAACAAACAACCCTGCTTCTAGACTTAAACTTAACAGACATAGTGTGCTTTCAGTTTTTACCCTAAACAGTTCCTAATTTAAAAGTGCAAATACGGCGTTTTTTCGCTCCTTGCGATCTATGGTTATTCGATTTGTGTGGAGGGGTAGCCACCCGAGGCTGAAACATAAACTTCTATGCTCTCCTATCACAAAAGGCGGGTTAGGCCTACCTGATTTTGAGCTTTATCACACATCGGCAGTGGTTTCCCGCATCCTCGAGTGGTTTCCCTGTCCTATGGTCAAAGCCTCCACGTCTGTGGAACAGAATCTATCTCCATATGATCTGCGAGCGCTTCTTTGGGGCTAGGAGCGGACATACAAATCACTATTAACATTGTCCCCTCTTACTAGAGATGCCCTAGCAATCTGGTATCGTAGGAGAGACAGCTACTCATTGTCATCTGAACCAAGCCCCCTCACCCCTCTGTTTGATAACCCAAATTTTCCAGAAGGCAGCTCAACACACACTATAGATAATTATAACAGGGACTCCTGGCCCACGGCACGTCAGTTTGTCGACAGTACCTTAGGCACCTTTGTATCTCACCCACGGACATCTGACCTCTTACTGTAAAAAGCTTCACAACTCTAAACAGATTCACAGACCCCTGACCGGATTCGAACAACTATGCACATTCTCTGACACTCCTCGACATACCTTATCATTGACATATCAATTGATCCTAGAACACACCCATAGTACCTTACCTACATACACCACAAAATGGTCAGCGGAGATTGGGAAGGAGATAACTGCGGCAGAGTGGAATAAAGCCTTTCTGTTCACGCATAAGACATCCACTTTGAGCTACACGCAAGAAAAAAACTATAAATTGCTATCAAGGTGGTACCGGGTGCCAACTACCCTCAGGATCATGTTTCCGTCTAACTCAGACACATGCTGGAGATGCAAATCAATGAAAGGTACGTACATCCATATCTAGTGGGAATGTGACGTACTTCTCCTATTTTGGACATCAATCTTCCAGATCTACACAGAAATTTATGATAAACCACTAGCGCCCTCTCCCTCCATCGCCTTTCTTTCCATACTACCCAGCACTGTCAAGTCACAAAAAAATAACCTCCTGAAATTCTTTATCAGTGCTGGATGACAACTAATACCCAGGCACTGGAAAACCACTACGCCTCCCTCTCTAATGGAATGGGTAAGTGAGTTAAATGACATCATGCTCATGGAAGAAATGCAAGCCAAGGCTTTGGACAAACAAGCAAAATTTTCCTTTGTCTGGAGTATTTGGAGGAATTACTCTACTTCAGATAAATTCAAACAAAGGCTCTGGAGGATCAGTTCCACCTAAGAGCTTAAACCATCTTATCAGTAGGTCCATATGCTCGGCTATGGGCCTTGTCACGGACTAAGGCTCGCTGTCTCTCCACCCCCTTCCCTTCCCTTCTACCTCTCTACAACCTTTCCTACACTAATTTTCCTTCTTTTCTATTCTGTTATGTCCTACTTCTCTCTCCCTGTCTCCTCGGACCAACCTTGGATGCAATATATTTCAATTTTTTTTTCTCTCCCTTCACTGTGTGTTTTTCCACTCTCCACTCTTTAGGAGACCTGGAATTTTGTCATTAAGATAATTCTGAAAACCTTGGTTCTTGTTTATTTGCTCAGTTTCCCTGGGCTTCTGGGTGTAGCAGGTTCCCAACGGGGTGCCCAGAGTTAGGGGATAACAACATTTACATATCAATCAGACACAAGTTTACGAGCCTAACGTTAAGTTTGATTTCTAATGACTTTTGCACATGTATTCGATTGCACTATATTTTTTATCTATATAAACCATATTTGTAGACCAGGAGACCTGATGTCAGGCAACTGGCAATGTTGTTTCCCTTTTCTTTTTTGTTTGACTATCTGTTAAAAACAATAAAAACTTATTTAACCATATGCAAATACATGCAAATACACTGCTAAGAAAAGGTCCAAAAATCACTTGCCACATATTTCTAGGGAGCCCAGAAGTTTACAAAGAATGTATCCATCTGGGAACTATGGTAGGGAGGATCCCCACATCCCTGGGCCACCACATGGGGAGGTAGCATAAATCAGGTAGTCCAGAATAGGTAAAATGAACTAGACAAATGATACAAATGGAAAAAAGAGATGAGGGAGCTGAGGCATATTCCAACATGAAGTGCGGGGTCGTTTCTGAACAAGACACCTTGAACACTTTAAAAAAAGCATAGAGATGAAGTCGCACCCATTCAGGCATCTCACTTCAGAAATTCACTCCTTATTCACTAGCTGCTAGCAGGGTATCAAAAAATGTGTCAGCTTCAATTTGTTGCACTATTAAGGGTAGATCATGCTGTATTGTAGATCAAACCCCATCAAACACTTTCTAACTTCAATAAAAGAACAACATTGTTTCTGTGTTTCTGCAACAAAATCTAGAAACAGCACTTAGAATTTATTATTCTCATACAAGATCTTGACAAGCTTGTGTACAGATGCCAGGACCATGTCCCTGTCTTGAAAAGTCAGAAAATGTAAATGAAAGGGATGAGAAGGGTAACCAGTTGATGTTTACCGGTCAGTATTCTGTGAGCCTGCTTGATGATGTATGTAAGGGATGAATTTTTGCAGGTTCGCCAAGTCCTTGAACAGCTGTTTGTGCAATGGCATTAGGCATAGAAGACTCAGCTTGTTTCAGCACCCCAATCACATGAACATTTTTCTGGTACTGCTGGTTATCTGCATCCCTAGAGCTGTATACAGGAGTTTAGAGAGAGAGAGTCATCTGGGAAAAGCATGAAGTTTAGCTCTAGGTTTAAGTTTATTAACTAAAAGAAAACCTGTTTTATCTCCTGACATGAATAATGTAGGTCTACCTCACCTCAAAGATTTTGCTTCCTAGTTGTTAGGATCAAATTTATTTTCGTTCCTTCCCATTTTTAGGGAGTAGCTCCAGGTGAGATAGTGTTTATAGTTAAGCTGAAGAGTATGGTACTTACCTGCTTTTTTAAACCTAAAAGTAAGTTTAAAAACTTCCTCACGGTGGCAATGTGGAACCAATTAATTGCAGGAGAATGAGCTGCATGGGGATAGATTGATCTTTAGGAACTCTGGTGCCATCTTGTTTAAATGAAGATATGTTTTAAGTTGGAGAGTTATTTTTAGAATGGATTCTTTAGGACATCAATGTAAAGGAAGTGATTTTATTGCCTATTTTGTTAATTTAAGATGGTTCATCATCTGAATATCATGGAGCGATATTCTGGCTAACAGTTAATTGGGTATTACTGAAAAAGGAACAAAGATGTGGTTGATCCTAGAATATTTGTTATGAGCTGTCAACTTCTAACAGATCTCTCATAAACTGCAAAGTAATCACTTCCAAATCTTTGATGGTTTTGAGTCATCCACACATGCAAAGATGATGTCTCCTGGAGTAGTTAACCTGGTCCTCAATGTTAGCATTCATTTCCTTGAGTTAGTTGTGTAACAAAGTCATTTTGAGATATATTTTGGGAAACTCTATGCACTGTTTCACAAATTTTATTTTCATTGCAGTCCAGTCTGTGTCCCGACTCCTGGAAATCCCGTTTTAGTTCTTAGCTATTCTAAATGTTATTTTGTCCATTTCTTATAGTAAAAGATTCATGAAACTTGCTATAAGAGCTGTATGTGGCTATAAGAACTTAAGTCTCTAGAATACATGATTTGAATAGGTACTCTAAACATCTAAACGTTTCCAAGAGACTGACAGGATCAGTCTGGTGGCTATTCTGTTGGCTGAGAAGAATCTCTGTCACCTCTGTGTCCAGCAGGGAGTAATCAGAAGAGGGTTCCAATGACCTAATAGACACTTATGAGGTAGGCCTTGTTATGTCTGCCTTTTTGTAGTGCTGCAAAATGTACTCATTCTCCCCATTTCAAGTGTCTTTAGGAGGACCTCAAGTAAGACCCTGAGCCCCCTCTAGTCTATATTCTCAGCTTAATTCTCTCCCTCTTTAGATGGGTGGTCATTGGCTTGTGTGAAGAGTTGTGGGTAACCTTTGCTTCCATCTTGGATCTTTGAGACTCTTGCTGGAGTGGATCGGAGCAGATCACAGCACAGCCACAATCCAGCAGTCATGCATGAACACTCCTATAGGGTTATTTTGAAAGTATTTTTTTGTGCAAGCCTCCTAATAAACTTTTTGATCCAATATAGACTTCGCATTTGTTTAACCCCTTTGTGGGAGCAAATTGTAAGCCCATTTATAAAACAGAAGTTTCCTCCTTAGTCAACTTTCTATCACTAAGTATTGAGTCATCATCGGACTATCTACTCCTTTGTTAACAAATGTTTAGAATGTACCTTCTTGCCACCCTCCCCACACACATATACACACACTCCTCTCTTTTGTTTGGACAGCTTGGACAGGATGCAGCTGACCCACATAGCCTCCTTAGTTTCTAGATCAAAGGCTTCAGCCAGCCTCCTTGCAGTCAACGAGGGGGGGAAAGATATACAACCTTGAGTAGGGAGCTGTCACATTTATTGGCAGAAGTAATACCACTTCATACTTCCTACAGCAAACAAAAGTTCACTTTGTTGGGGGGAAGACAAGGTATTTACTGTAGTTTGCTTGTTAAGTGAATGACTAACAGTAAGAGTGCACGGCAAACCCTGTGTCACTGCAAACTCAAACCCTTCCCCAATTAGCATCCAGGATATGTATATGCTCACTGTTTTACTTTCCAAAGGCTTTGCAATTTTACATAGGGCTGCAAACAACTTTTAGGTAGTAAATCAGAGTGTGAACTGTTGAAAGTTTATTTATCACGTTCTATGATTTGGTTGCCACTGTGACAGTGTGTGACGTTCTCACAATGTTTAACCACTTCAGCTCTGGAAAGTTTTACCCCCTTCCTGACAAGGCCATTCTTTGCAATACAGCACTGTATCCAAATAAAATTAATATCCTTTTTTTCCCATTAATAGAGCTTTTCTTTGGTGGTATTTGATCACCTTTGATTTGTGCTATAAACAAAAAAAGACTGACAATTTTGCAAAAAAAACCCCAATATTTTTTACTTTTTGCTATAAAACACATCCAATAAAAAAAGGAAAAATATCAAATTTCTTCATCAGTTTAGGCCAATTTGTATTCTGCTACATATTTTTGGTAAAAAAAATCCCAAAAAGCGTATATTGATTGGTTTGCACAAAAGTTATAGCGTCTACGTCTATGGGATAGATTTATGGACTTTTTATCTTTTTTATTGTTTTTACTAGTAATGGCGGCAATCGGCAATTTTTTAGTAGTACCGCAACATTGCGGTGCACAAATCTGACACTAAGTGTTACTTTTTGGGGACCAATAACACCAATACAGCAATTAGTGCTAAAAAAATTATCTATCACTGTATAAATTACACTGGCAGGGAAGGGGTTAACATCAGGGGCAATCAAAGGGTTAACTGTGTTCCCTGGGTGTGCTTTCTTACTGACTTGAGGAAGAGACACATATGTGTTCCTGATTAGAAGGAATCACAGATCTCTCTCTACCTCTCTGACAGAATGACAGTCTGCCTTGTTTACATTCTGTCTCTCCATCAATTGATTGGCATCCGCTGATTGGCTTCCACTGTGTCCAATCACAGGGGGAGCAGGGCTCCAGCAGTACATGCGTGCATACCCCAGAGCCGTTGGAAAAAATTACTTGCAGGTACGTGATTTTGTGCAAAAGGGCAGTTATATGCCCGTTATATGCTGCAGTATATGTATGTGGGGTGGTCCTTAAGCAGTTCATTTAACTGTAATATACAAATATTAACGTTTTGTTACCCCAACACTTCTTATTCCTGATATGTGCTGTACCATGTACTTCTATGAGAAAGTGTCTTATTCTCTTTGTATTGCTTCCTTTGTGTGAAATCCCTGGTGTTCCAGCCAGTCAGTCTGCTTTCTTATTAAAAACTGATCACACTAAGCAGAAGAGCACAACATGGTCAGTTCTCTAGCTGTGCTGGGAACTCAGTGTACTCTCCTCTAATGATCAAACTTGTCCTGAAATGCCCCCACTTCACAGCCATTCACTGGCAAACTCAGTATGCTGCTGCTTCTCCTCCCCAGCTCTTATGCAGCTAATAAAAGAGGAAATGTGATCACTTATAAAAAAGGGGAAAAATATTTATAAGGTATCTTTGTACCTATACAAAATTGTTTTGCCTTTCATTTCTATTTTAAACTGAATGGGTTGTTTTACAAGGTGATCATTTACAATCACTTTAAGTGAAAAGTAATACCTCCACTTACTGTATCACTTATACATTTATTATACACATATGCTCCTTTTATACATCTTACCAACTTGAGAGAGGACTGATATGCAGCAAGTACTAGCATGCTGTAAAGTTTCTCCTCTATCACTGCAGTTAGCAGCAGGTCAATATAGTGCATGGTCGTTTTGCTGATCCCTATGAGATAGGACTTGATGCTTGACAATTGCCAGTGCATGGTAAGCTATATGCTCATGACTGCAAAAAACATTGCTCCAATCAAAATGTATTGATGTACGGAGACTGTTTGTGGATTATAACTGAGTTAAGGGGAGCACTGTGCATCACTCACTCAGCATATGCAAAGAGGGAAAATCTGAATTGTTTGACAAACATTATTTTTCAAAATATTTTTTATGTTTATTTTATTAAAATATTCCCATCCAGTAATTACTCATTCAATCTTAGTATACAACCAGAGGTAATTCCACTAATTCCATGTTGTTTGACTGCCTATTACACTGGGTCACTGCAGGAATAAAATCACTTGTCATTTTCTTGGTCTATTGACTCACCAACTGTTTTAATAATATTTAATTTCCATTTTAGTAAGGTATCATAGTGTTATGCCTTTTTGTAAACCTGTTTAGCATCTTTCTATTCGCAACATTAAAACTAACCTCTGGAGATGCAATGACCCTGAGAACTGCAAACTAGGCATTAGCATTCTGCATTATGTCCATGAAAATTTTCTTTATCTCAGTAATACGTTAGGTTCATGTAAATCTCACTGCCATTATTAGATACAATAACATTAAGATAAGCAACCGAAGACTGAGAAAATTATGAAATAAATTTGATAGCCTAATGTACAGTATTTACTTCTTACACCATGTCATGAAATCATTTCTCAGAGCCATTCCAAAGCAGAAAAATAGTATCTGCAAACTAAAAGTATTTCAAAATGTAGCTTCAATAATTAAGAGTAATTATAAACACAACGTATGTCTCTTAAGGTCTGTAAAAAATAGAAGTTTGCGCAAAATGGCTCTAATGGACATCAAGTGCTCTGTTACTGAAAATAGAACTTGTCCTTGAACCAAAAATAGTTATTAAATGGGATTAACTTAAGGCAATCTAAAATGAAACACATTTTCCAGGACTTTAGGGCACACAAGATTACTTCTACAGAGGCTGGTTACAATACAACTGACAAACTACTGAATAAGTTTATGGAAAAGGAAAATAACTAGGGTACCTTTATTAAAAACAAGATGAAACCAGTTTATATGGATACGCCATTGTGGCAATAAACAAGAAATACACAGGTAATCATATTCCTTCTGTGACTCAGTATTAGGGATGGGCTCGAACATCAGTTGTTTGTTCATAGAACAAACGAACATATGGTGTGCTTGCGGCAAGTTCACCCGCCGCTGAGCGCCCCATAATGCCCTGCAAGATCGTAGCACATTGACGGCTGCTGATTGGCCAAAGCATGCACCTGACCTGCATGCTTTGGCCAATCACAGTGCGATGTGCTGTGAGACCCATGATTGGCCAAAGGCAGGATGCCTTTGGCCAATCGTGGCTTAGGGGCTAAGTCCATGCCCCACACTTTATAAGGCTGCTGCTTACATGGTGGCAGTATATAGTGAATGTATAGAGATTAGGCAGGGTAGTTAGTGTATAGTGCAGTCAGTGTAGTGTATATAATACAGTTCAGAGTATATAGTGCAGTGAGTGTAGTATATATAATACAGTGCAGAGTATATAGTGCAGTCCATGTAGTATATATAATACAGTGGTTAAGGGGAACCCTATGACAGAATTAAGAAACAAAAAACTGCATGGGGTCTCTCCCCCAGAATCCATACCAGGCCCTTTGGGTCTGGTATAGATTTTAGCGGAAGCTCCATACCAAAATATTTTTAAAAATTGGCGTGGAGCCCCCCCAAATCCATACCAGACCCTTATCTGAGTGCCCCCCTGAACCATACCAGGCCGCTTGCCCTCAACATGGGAAGGGTGCTTTGGTGTGCCTCCCAAAGCACCCTGTCCCCATGTTGATGGGGACAAGTGCCTTTTCCCGGCAACCCTGGCTGGTGGTTGTCGGGTTCTGCAGGTGGGGGGCTTATCGGAATCTGGAAGCCCCCTTTAACAAGGGTGTCCCCCAGATCCCAGCCCCCCTATGTGAATGGGTAAGGGTATATTGTTCCCCTACCTATTCACCAACAAAAGTGTCAAAAAGTAAAAATCACAAGAGACAGTTTTTGATAATTCCTTTTTTAAAAAAGCAAAAAAAGTGTCCCACCATCTTCAATCATGCCGCCTGACGGACCTGAAAAATATAAAAACTAAAAAAATCTCCACCTCTCGGCGACTGCTGTATTTTCCATAAAAAATCCACGCCAGACCTGAAGGGCCTGGTATGGACTGGGGGGGGGGACCCCAGGCCGTTTTTTTCATTTTTTTCATCTATATTCCTGGGAGCCGGCAATACATTACAACCGTGAGCAAGTTTTTAAATGATTTTTTTTTCCTTTAGAAATGTTATTATTGCTGCAGCATGTTGTATACATTGCACGGATGCGCCACTTTACAGGCACACTAAGGGACCCCCCATGAATGATATTTAAAGGAACATTTCATTTTAATTGTTTCACTGTAAGCATCATTAAAATCACTGCTCCTGAAAAAAACGATTGTTTTAAAAACTTTTTTTGCATTGATACATGTCCCCTAGGTCACTACCCGGGTCCCCATACACTTTTTATGTCAATAACTTGCATATAAGCCTTTAAAATGAGGACTTTTTGATTTTTCGTGTTCGTGTCTCATAGACTTTAATAGGGTAGTAGGATAGGGTAATAGGGATCTTTGATAGAAATTTTTGCCTGTTCAAGGTGTTCTGGTGCGAACCGAAAAAACACAGACATTTATTGATATGTGATGTATGATCTAAAATACCCTTGTGATTTAAAGCCCAATTCTGCGCCAAACGCCATTATGTTTCCAAGAAAAAAAATAAGTCGGCTACCATTGATTACCTCCTTTATGTAATGCCATTTGCTTGGCTGTATTACTAACTTTCTGGAATACATTTTTTTTAATCACTGACCCAGAACAATGTTTTATACCAGGAAAGTCAGAATAAATGTAAATGTCCTTATCTGCATACATATTCTGGGTTAGTATTAAAGTGGTTCTAAAGAAAATAATTTTTTAATTTAAAAATAACAAATTATACTTACCTGCTCTGCACAGAGCAGCCCTGATCCTTTTTTTTTTTTTTTTTGGGTCTTCCACTAGCGATTCTGGCCCCTCCACCTTGTTGAGTGCCCCTAATAGAAAGCCTCTTGCTATGAGGCCACTCAAGCAGGCTCACTCCCAAGCCGTGCTCTGTGTGTTCATTCACACGCAGACCTTTACTTTAATGCGTTAAGGTAAAAAACATTGAGCCTTTATAACAACTTTAAAGCATCATGTTCAGTATAGCAACCAGATAACTAACATTTGCAGAATGTAGTAAATAATAGGAATATGTGCATAACATCACCACTTACTTGGCTCCATTCACAAAAGCAGATAACATGCGGTACTGTAATTAGGTGTTTTCCTAAATACTGTATGCGATCCCGAAAATGTCATTTCACTATTGCTTTATTTACCGCATAAAGCAAAAATTCTTGGTAAATACCACATAAAACAGGAGTTAAAGTCAGTTCACAAAAGGAAATAAATACATGCAAGCGGTAAATACCGTATTTATCGGCGTATAACACAGACTTTTTTCCCCTTAAAATTAGGGAAAAATCGTGGGTGCGTGTTATACACCGATCCCCACTCTCTGTGTGCCAAAAAAGCCACGAACGCCGTGAAAAAAACGAGCGCCGACGGAAAAAAACGAGCGCCGCCGAAAAAGACCGAGCCGAGTGCTCGGCTCCACTCGCAGTCACGCCGTCCCGCCGCCCCACCTCCCTGCTGAGGATGAGAAGCAAGCGCTTCCGAAAAAGACCGAGCCGAGTATACTGTGTGCTCAGCTTGGCTCCGCTCGCAGTCCCGCTCAGCTCCTTTGATGGACATAACACTCCATCCAATGGCAGGACTGGGCGGGACTGCGAGCGGAGCCGAGCCGAGTACATGGTATATTCGGCTCGGTCTTTTTCGGAAGCGCTCGCTTCTCATCCTCAGCAGGGAGGCAGGGCAGTGTGACGAGCCGAGTACACAGGCTCTGTCTATCGGCTGCAGATTTAAATGGCGCGAACGGTGCAAGGCTGCACTGGGCAAGACTGCACTGGGCAAGGCTGCACTGGGCAAGGCTGCACTGGGCAAGGCTGCATTAGGCAAGACTGCACGGGGCAAGGCTGCACTGAGCAAGGCTGCACTGGGCAAGGCTGCACTGGGCAAGACTGCACTGGGCAAGACTGCACTGGGCAAGGCTGCACTGGGCAAGGCTGTATATGACTAAGGGCAAGGCTGCTTATGACAATGGGCAAGGCTGAAAATGGCACTAGGCAAGCTGCAAATGGACACTGATCATTCTGCAATGATGGACAAGGCTACAGATGAACACTGATGAGGCTGCATTGATGGGCATTTAAATGTAAGTTTTTTTTCCTTAAACTTCCCTCCTAAAAGTTTTTTTCCTTAAAATGCCCTCCTAAACTTGGGGTGCGTGTTATACGCCGGCGCGTGTTATACGCCGATAAATACGGTAAGTAGTTGTCCCGGCATGCGATAGTTAAGGAACCGACAGCCGCCGGCACCCTTAACATTCAGTAAACAGTATTGTTGTTAAGGTGTGGGTGGCCCATATGTCCTTAGCAACCGGTGATGAGTCATCCGCTGTCAGCTGGGTTCCTTGCTGACAGCTAAATGTAAATAAAGGAATTACAGACATTTAAAAACTGCTGAAAAAACTTGAGTGGGGTCCCCCCTAAATCCATACCAAGCCGTTCGGGTCTGGTATGGTTTTTAAGGGGAACCACCAAAATGTTTTAATAAACAGTGTTGTGTCCCCCCAAAATCCATACCAGACCCTTATCCGAGCATGCAGCCCGGCAGGTCAGGAAAGAGGGGGACAAGCGTGCAAACAAAAAAATTGTCTCCTAGTGTAGATCCAGTGTCAATCAAGAAGGCTGAATGACAGCTTCAAAGCCTCCCTCCATTAAGAAAACTAATGGAGCAGGGCCACCCAGTGATGTCATGGCATGGCCCCATCCCTTGTGACATCACTGACCCAGCATGCCCCAGTCAGTGATGTCACAGGGGGCAGGACCACCTGGTGATGTCACTGGGTGGCTCTGCTCCTTAGTTTATTTAGTGTCGAGAGGTGGCAGAGCTTATTTTTTCAGGTTGACAGCTGGTGTTTATAATGATTGACAATGGATCTTCACCAGGAGACTTTTTTCATTTTTGTTTTTTAATAAATGACTTGTCAAAAAATGCCTTCTGTGTTTACTTACACTATACTTTTTTTTGGTGAATGAGTAGAGGTACTATTTACCACATACAGGGGGGCAGAATCTGGTTCAGGATCTGTTAAGCCCCGCACTTGCAAACCCCATAACCACTGTCATCGGTTGTGGGGAAGAAGCCTTTGTCCGCATCAACATGGGGACAAGGTGCTTTGGGGGTGAGCCCCAGCCCCAAAAGTACCCCCCCATGTTGAGGGAATGTGGACTGGTATAGTCCAGAAGGGGAGGGCACTTGTATGCATGCTTGGACATGGGCCACGTATGCATTTTTGGGGGGACCCCACACCATTTTTTTTCAGCAATTTTTAAATTCTGGCGATGGCAGTTGGCAGTGGGGAATCCAGCTGACAGCTGATGTCTCATCAGTTGTTAAGGATACGGCGGCCACCCGCTCCCTAACAACCATGTTATTTACTAATTGCTAAGGGTGTCGGTGGCCATCTGCTCCTTAAAAGCCAGCTATTTGCACTGTTTGTTAACGATGCCAGCTACCACGACATTAAGTTACTGCAGGCTTTCACAAATAAAATATCACATGACTTCGTAAAATAGTGCATGCAGTATTTTGTAATTTTTTTTGTGAATTTAAAAAATCTATTTGAAAAATCCTGTGTGGTATCTTACCACATACTCGGATGCTGTAAGATACCATTTTGTGAATGGAGCACCTGTGTGTTACACAGTCTCCTTGAAACAGCAGGAAATAAAGCCTTGCACTTGCAATGATTAATGTAGAACAGTACATCAGGTGTGAAAATTAGAGAACTATTAGAATCTATTACTACAAAGAAAAGCTAGATGAATCCAAATCTAGCTTGTGTCACACCTAGGGGGATTAAAGTGTAACTAAAGGCAAAACTTTTTTTTTTTAATGTTGGAGTGATTAGAGTACCTTTCAGTTTTTATTGCTGTCCGTGTCGCTATTAGGGAGATTCACCCGCTCTATTTGTCCTGTTTACCGTTATCATTGAAAGTGAATGTAAAATAAATACCCACATTTCAGGTTGACATCAGAACACTAAGCCCTCGTTCACATTGCAGCGATTTAGCATGCGATTTGACATGTCAAATCACATGCCAAATCGGCGGCTATTGTCGGCAATGGCACCGTCCGAATTGGTGCGACACCGACTTTCTGGCACCGCACTGATTCCTGAAAAGTTTTTTCTATACTACTTTTGGCAACTTAGGGGTGTGATTTTAATAGACATCTGTGCAGAAACCCACACAGATATCTCTGAAATTTCCCCCGAAGTCAGAACCGACATGCGGGAATGAAATCGTGCCAGTTCAGATTTCATTCCCGCTGTCAGTGTAAACCTAGGCTAAAACCGAGGACATTTTCCAAAGGGGACACTAGTTCTCATGATCCTAGTGACACACTGGGATTGTTTCACTTTAAAGGGATTTCCTCTCACTTCCTGTTTTGGCAATGGGACAAACATTGACTGAAGGGTCAATCATTGTAATATAAAACACATCCACCAGAAAGATACACCAACAGTGCATGTTTAACCACTTCCATACAGGGCATTTTCACCCCCTTCCTGCCCAAGCCAATTTTCAGCTTTCAGCGCTGTCCCACTTTGAATAACAATTGCACGGTCATACTATACTGTACACATATGAAATTGTTATAATTTTTTCCCACTAATAGAGCTTTCTTTTGGTGGTATTTGATCACCTCTGCGGTTTTTATTTCTTGCGCTATAAACAAAACAAGAGTGACAAGTTTGAAAAAAACACAATATTTTTCACTTTTTGCTATAATAAATATCCAATTTTTTTTTTTTTTTAAACTAATTTTTTCCTCAGTTTAGGCCGATACGTATTCTTCTACATATTTTTGGTAAAAAATATCACAATAAGCGTATATTTATTGGTTTGCGCAAAAGTTATAGCGTCTACAAAATAAGGAGATAGATTTATAACATTTTTATTATTATTTTTTTTTTTACTAGTAATGGCGGCGATCTGCATTTTTTATCGTGACTGCGATATTGCGGGGGACATATCGGACACTTTTGGGACCATTCACATTTATACAGCGATCCGTGCTATAAAAATGCATTGATTACTGTATAAATGTGACTGGCAATGAAGGGGTTAACCAGGAGGGGGCGCTGTAGGGTTAATCATGTTGCTAGGGAGTGATTCTAACTGTGGGGGGAGGGGACTCACAAGGGGAGGAGACCGATCGGTGTTCCTCTGTACAAGGAACACACCATCGGTCTCCTCCCATCTGACAGGACGTGGATCTGTGTGTTTACACACACAGATCCACGGTCCTGCTCGGTTACCGGGCAATCGCGGGTGCCCGGCGGACATCGCGGCCGCCGGGTACACACACCGGGAGCCGAGTGATGTGGCGGGTGCGTGCGCGCGCCCCCTGGGGGACCTGGAAGGGCCTCTGTCATATGACGGCGGCCCAGGATAACAGCTGCACCATCCCGCCATCATATGACGGTGGGCGGGCAGCAAGTGGTTAATACATTTCACATTTACTGCTTTTTAAATATACTTTTATAAATGAATATAAACTCACAAATCCCCATGTCCACACAAGCAATGTAGATGCAGGAATCTTCCCTGCTGTAATATTGTATACCGACAGCAGGGACTCCATCCCCTGTCCCCTGTCAGAATATGCTGATCAGTGTAGCTGATCAAATGCTGGTTTTCCAACAGGACTGTTCCACAGAAGCTGGTGTAATGACCAGTCTTCTGTTGAACGGACAGGGCTACACATGTACCAAAATGTATCTGGTTCCTCCTGAACTGGATGAATTTTAACCACTTCCTACCCAGCCACTGCACATAAATGGCCAGGTGGGAGCTTCCTCCTTCTCAGTGGATGTTCCTGAATGTCCCTCAGAAGGAGTGGGATCATGCGGCCGTGTGCCCGCACAGCCACACGATCCCAATGTGCTCAGCGCATCTCAGATTGGCAGGAGGGCTCTGTGATTGACCCTCTTGATCACATGATGGCTGTGTCTAATCACAGCCATCATGTGATGTAAATAGAGAGCTGGTTGCTAGGAGATTGGCTCTCCTTCTCCTCACACAGAGCTTGTAAGTGAGTAGAAGGAGAGTGGATCTCTGCAGCCGGACAGTGATCAGTGAGCATGAGCTATTTTACAGATTTTTACACACTGATCATCGGCCTAGTGTCCCGGCACAGTATTTGCCAAAATAGTGTCCACACACAGTAAAAACACCTGTCCCATATATGTCCCAGTAAAATCATCTGTCCCAGTGATCGTCTGCACACATCTGTCCGTGATCATCTGCACACATCTGTACATGAATATCTGCGCACATCTGTCCATAATCTTACACAAACCTATTATCATACACTTATCAGGATTTTTTTTACCAAATACATTCTGGCTTAAATTTATGTTGAAATTAGATTTTATTGGATTACTTTTAAAACAGAAAGTAGAGTTTTTCTCAAAATGTTCGCTCTTTTCTCGCTTATATCGCAAAAAATAAAAAACCAAGTGCTGAATAAATAGCACCAAAATAAATCTCTATTTTTGTGAACAAAATGATAAAAATGTCATTTGGGTACAGTGTAGCATGACCGCGCAATTGTCATTCAAAGTGTGAGAGCACAGAAAGCTGAAAATTGGTCCTTTTTTTTTTAAAACAAAGTTTTCAAGATGTACAAAACAAAGAACAATGCTCGTCTAACGATGGATTATGCTAGTAAAAGCCTTCTCATGAATATAAACGACATAGAATAGGAAAGTACAGCATATTCAAATAAACAGTAAGCAGTGGAATTTCTTCCAGGTTCTAAATAGAAGGTGGAGGGTACTGTCCTCTACACCCCACTGGAGATCAAACTGTGTCCATAGGGAGGCAGCACCCTCTTTTCTAGATTTCTTTGATAAGTGTTTATTTGTATATCTTAGAAACATACAGAAAGTTATAGTGTTGCGGGAATAGCCGTAATATTAACAGAGGAAAAGAACAAAAAAAGGGTTGACTCTTGCTAAAGAGGCATGTACAAGACATATTTCGACAAACTTAATGGTAGATACATTAGTGTAGACAAGGTATAAACAGTATACCTGGGTTTGGGCATTTCCCAAGAACTTTGTCTAAAGGAGAAATAAGACTAACTGGCTACAGTGTTTATAGTGTCAACATATTTGCTGATGTGGAATTCCACATCTCAATACAGGCATCCGGAGTATATATATTTGCTCATGTTGTTCAAGAGGGTTGTAATGGCAAAGATAAAGGGGGTTGGTAATGGTCTCTATAGGAGGACTCGAAGGGGTAGGGGGTGTCTTTAAAAGTCATTTTTGGGGAGGAAGGAGGAAAGAAATAAGGTCAGAACTTCAGCCCTACACTCTTGTCAGCATTATTTGTGGTTAATTACGCCATACGTTTGGTATATTCATCAGTAATGATAAAATGTTGCCAGCAAGACCATATTTTCCTGAATTCAGGTGTATCATTCACCTGATGTATAAGTTCCTCCATTACAGAGGTTTTCTGTATGCGTCTAACCCAGTCTGTTATGGTTGGAGGATCTAAGGAGCGCCATTTGGGGTATGCACTTGTTTGATGCATGAACCATATGGATGGCTAGCGAGCGTAAGTATGCAACTTTCAAAATTGTAGTATAGCATAAATTGCACTGGTGTATAATCTAGTGTAAGAGTGGTGATTTGGTTTGTGAGTCAGTGTACTTCTTTCCAAAATGGTTGTATGAGAGGGCACGACCACCATATGTGTAAAAGCGATCCTGGCTCCTTGGCACAGCACCAGCATTGAGAGTGGGTATATTTCATGTAGTCTGAGTGGGGTCTTATACCATCTGGAGAATGTTTTAAACGCATTTTCTTGTGCGTAGACATTAACCGTCCCTTTATGAATCTATGTGTAGATGTTTTCCCATTCTATATCTGATAGGTCGAGGACTAGATCCTGCTCCCACTTGCGGCTTGCTAGATTAGATTTGGGACTTTGATCCGCAAATAGTAGAGCATATGTGTCAGAGATGAGACATATTTGGGGTTTCATTTTTAGGCACATAGATTCAAAAGGTTTAGTCTGTCGGGACCAGTCCGGTTGAGGTTGAGGTCCTTCAAGAAAGTGTCGTAGTTGAATATATATAAAAAATAAACCAAATATTGTTGCGCTACTATGACAAACATGTGAGTGAAATAGCAGCCAGCATCAACAGTGTAGTGACAATGTGAACAAAATAAAAAGATATATAAATACGCTAAACACAAATACAAATAATAGCTGCCATAATGTATATTAGTGACATATATGTGACAACCAATCCTACAACGTAGTAAAGTTGACAACCACATTAAAAAAGGAGAGGGAGGGGTAGACTTCATAAACTGAAAAAAGTGTTCATAATCAAATTAACGTCCATCAAATTGAACAGCATATTCTTTCTGGTGTCAAGAAGAGAGAACGTGTGTGGTAGGTGCACTTAAATCACATGGGTGGTCTTCATATATTGAGAATCCACGGTAACAGTGGAAGGAGCAAATACGCTTACCAGAAAAGGTGGACACGTTCACCATATGGCTAGGTGTCATTCAGGCTTGTGGATCCACCGATCCAGATAGGTGCTTGTGGAGGAGCGTTTGTGGCAGATTCAACTGGTTTATTTTGAAGCGACCGTAAACAGCCGTAGGGAACATCTGATGTTCAAGATATGGATGAGATCGCCTTCCCAGCAGATGGATGGCTGGAAAGTATGGCTTTCACTAAGCCAGTGTGGGGACATAAAAGGAAGGTCGCTAAAAGCCATCTGTCCCGAGGGTCGCTAAAAGCCATCTGTCCCTCGGTACCACGCTGTTTTATTCCACTTGTGATCACTTTTTTATCCATCACAGTTGCTGTTTATACTTGTACCCGTTTATTTTTTGGTTTACAATAAACCTGATTTTATTGATTCATGTACTATGTGGAGTCTTCTCCCTTCCTTTAATGTCCCCACACTGGCTTAGTGAAAGCCATACTTTCCAGCCATCCATCTGCTGGGTAGGTGATCTCATCCATATCTTGAACATCAGATGATCCCTACGGCTGTCTAAGCCAGTTGAATCTGCCACAAACGCTCCTCCACAAGCACCTATCTGGATCGGTGGATCCACAAGCCTGAATGACACCTAGCCATACGGCGAACGCGTCCACCTTTTCTGGTAAGCGTATTTGCTCCTTCCACTGTTACCTGTGGATTCTCAATATATGAAGACCACCCATGTGATTTAAGTGCACCTACCACACATGTTCTCTCTTCTTGACACCAGAAAGAATATGCTGTTCAAGTTGATGGACGTTAATTTGATTATGAACACTTTTTTCAGTTTATGAAGTTTACCCCTCCCTCTCCTTTTTTAATGTGGTTGTCACTTTACCACGTTGTAGGATTGGTTGTCACATATATGTCACTAATATACATTGTGGCAGCTATTATTTGTAGTTGAATATATGACCATAATGGGAGCGATTGGTTAGTCATGCGGAAGGACAACGATGACAAAGGCATAAGGCGACCTCTTTCATAGAACTGTTCCGCATTGATGTTTTGATGTGGCCATGTATCTAAGAGAAAGGTTGACGATATGCCCAGAGGAAAGTCTGGGTTTTGATGAAGTGGTGTCATGGGGCCTAGGGTTGATGAGATTTTATATTTGAGACATGCTTCCTGGAAGGTTACTAATGTGGGACTTATTAATGGGTGATTTCTGCAAGTCAGTGGATCATGTTTGGGAGCGAGTCAGGGAAGTTGATGTAGTGGGGTTTTGGACATGTTCCAGTTGGACCCATGCCTTAACGCCTGAGTGAATGTTCCAGTCAATCACTCTTGCTAGTTGACAGGCTCTATGGTATTTCAAGATATTTGGGAGGCCAATACCACCTTTTAGTTTAGGAATTGTCAGTCTCTGAAAGCCTAATCTGGGGCGAGTGGAGCTCCATATAAAGTCGGTACAGGCTCTTCGGTATGTGGAGAAAAAGTTAGATGGTAGTTTTATGGGTATGGTTTGTGGTAGGTACAATATTCTGGGGAGGATATTCATTTTTATAATTGCAGCTTTACCAAACCAGGAAAAGAGACCAGTAGACCATGATTTTAAGTCACATTGAAAGTTCTGCATAGCGAATGATAGTTTTTATTGTATAGATCTGATAGTGTGAGGTGGTTAATACATTTATATCCAGCTTAAAAAAAAATTCTGAAAATGGTTCTGAAACAAAAGTATTTATACACAGGGTTACAAAGAGAATCAATGAAATATAACTATAGTATTTCCTGACACATACAGTATCTCACAAAAGTGAGTACTTCCCTCACATTTTTGTAAATATTTTATTATTATATCTTTTCATGTGATAACACTGAAGAAATGACACTTTGCTACAATGTAAAGTAGTGAGTGTACAGCTTGTATAACAGTGTCAATTTGCTGTCCCCTGAAAATAATTCAACACACAGTCATTCATGTCTAAACCGCTGACAACAAAAGTGAGTACACCCCTAAGTGAAAATGTACAAATTGGGCCCAAATAGCCATTTTCCCTCCCCAATGCCATGTGACTCATTAATGTTACAAGGTCTCAGGTGTGAATGGGGAGCAGGTGTGTTAAATTTGGTGTTATCACTCTCACTCTCTTATACTGGTCACTGGAAGTGCAACATGGCACCTCATGGCAAAGAACTCTCTGAGGATCTGAAAAAAAGAATTGTTGCTCTACATAAAGATGGCCTAGGCTATAAGAAGATTGCCAAGACCCTGAAACTGAGCTGCAGCACGGTGGCCAAGACCATACAGCGGTTTAACAGGACATTTTTCACTCAGAACAGGTCTTGCCAAGGTCAACCAAAGAAGTTGAGTGCACATGCTCAGCGTCATATCCAGAGGTTGTCTTTGGGAAACAGACGTATGAGTGCTGCCAGCATTGCTGCAGAGGTTGAAGGGGTGGGGGGGTCTACCTGTCAGTGCTCAGAACATATGCCGCATACTTCATCAAATAGGTCTGCTGTCAGGGAAATAGGCACATCCCCATGCATAGTCCCGCTAGGTTAGCAAACCAGCACAGGCAAGGTCGCGCTAACGCGCATCAACGCACACGGATGTGCAATGTTTCTACTAAGCGGACACCTGGCGCCACGTTCGGACGAATGTGGGTGTGTAACAACGTCGCGATGGTACGAACGCACGAACGGAACGGTGTGCGTACGACGTGATACTGCGCCTTGTTTATTTAAACGTTCCACTGACAGTGCCACATCGCTGGATTATCATCAGCTCTTCCTGTGTTCCTGTGATTGTGATTCCTGTTGTCCTGACCTCCTGTGTACCGACCCGGCTTGTTATCTACTCCTCTGGATCTCCTGGCTTACCCACCGGCTTGCTTTTGACTCTTCCTGCCTGCTTCCTGCATCTGACCCCGGCTTGGTTAAACGGACTCTGCATTTCTCTGTCTCCTGTACCTGGATTTGTTGCTTAGATTCTCGGACTGCTTTACTGTGTTTTGACCCCCTGGCCTGGCTTCTAATTTCCTATTGGACTTCCACTGGTCCCCTCCTTGGACCTTAAGCATGTTGCCTCCAGTGACTTTGCTCTATCAAGCCTCCAACACAGGCTCCTACTTTCAGGCAACCCGTACTTCTGTGAGCACCGCATCCCTGTGTCATCTTCAGGGTTGTGCTGCACTCGGCCGCAAGGGGAGCCCTCTCAGCAACTCAGTCTCCTACCAAGATCCTGACATCTGCATGGCTGTCGTCCCAGAAGGAAGTCTCTTCTAAAGATGATGCACAAGAAAGCCCACAAACAGTTTTCTGAAGACAAGCAGACTAAGCACATTGATTACTGGAACCATGTCCTGTGGTCTGATGAGACAAAGATAAACTTATTTGGTTCAGATGGTGTCAAGCGCATGTGATGGCAACCTGGTGAGCAGTACAAAGACAAGTGTGTCTTGCCTACAGGCAAGCATGGTGGTGGGAGTGTCATGGTGTGGGGCTGCATGAGTGCTGTCGGCACTGGGGAGCTACAGTTCATTGAGGGAACCATGAATGCCTACATGTAATGTGACATACTGAAGCAGAGCATGATCTCCTCCCTTTGGAGACTGGGCCGCAGGGCAGTATTCCAACATGATAACGACCCCAAACACACCTCCAAGACTACCACTGCCTTGCTAAAGAAGCTGAGGGTAAAGGTGATGGACTTGCCAAGCATGTCTCCAGACCTAAACCCTATTGAGCATCTGTGGGGCATCCTCAAACAGAAGGTGGAGGAGCGCAAGGTCTCTAACATCCACCAGCTCCGTGATGTCATCATGGAGGAGTGGAAGAGGACTCCAGTGGCAACCTGTGAAGCTCTGGTGAACTCCATGCCCAAGAGGGTTAAGGCAGTGCTGGAAAATAATGGTGGCCAAACAAAATATTGACACTTTGGGCCCAATTTGGACATTTTCACTTAGGCGTGTACTCACTTTTGTTGCCTGCGGTTTAGACATTAATGGCTGTGTGTTGAGCTATTTTGAGGAGACAGCAAATTTACATTGTTATACAAGCTGTACACTTACTGCTTTACATTGTAGCAAAGTGTCATTTCTTCAGTGTTGTCACATGAAAAGATAAAATATTTACAAAAATGTGAGGGGTGTACTCACTTTTGTGAGATACTGTAAATGCCTACTACACACGATCAGAAAATCTAACAAAAAAATACCACTTTTGAGGCAATCGTACGATAATCTGATTGTTAGTACACAGCTTTCGAGAGCTGATCATGACAATTTATGCAAAATTATCCGAAGGAACAAAGACAAACATTTTTCTCATTCGATATCAGAATGTACAATTTTCATTTAATCAATATAGTATTCATCCAAAAAAAACAAGAATATGCATGCTTAGAAACAACAGAATACATTACAATACAATACAATGCATTACATCACTTCTGAAGTTGTATTCTGTTGTACGAGAATTTTTGTAACTTTAGTAACCTCTTCATTTTCGATTTGAGACTAGCATGAAAAAAAAAAAAACTGGACGATCATTCATCTTCAAACATCACTCAAATATTCTCATTGTGTGTATGAGGCTTAAGGTAGTAATGGCTGTTAATTAATTGTAAATTAATAGGCCATAGAGATAGCGATCAGTAGTGTTACTGAGATAAAGGGAAAAGGGAAAAAAGTCTAGGCACAAGCCTCACCTCAAATGAATATTGAAACTTCCGTGTATCAATGAAATACATGCATTAAAGAAATACATCTATTTTTCTTTAAACATTTGAATAGTAATGGTTGTTGTAAGTAATCCAAGCTTAGCAGTGTCATTGGGCTAATTGACTAGGAGATAAAACTTGCTACATCAGTGAGAATGGCAGACATTTTGACCCATCTCCCTAACATAAGGTTCTCTAGTACTGTACATTGTGAACATGATACCAGGTATACTCAGTCTGAAGTACCCTGTATTCTGAACTCCTGCTGTGATACTAGTAATGGTACGTTATCAGTGCTATGGTTATGTATGCATGTTTTACTTCTCTTCTGCATGCAGGGAGATGAATGCAGGGAGTTGAATTTAGTAGTGGACAGTTTGGGGGGCATTTAACAATAAGCTGTCATAGATTTGGTGGCTGTCAATATACTAGGAGAGGTGGTTCCAGGAATATTTCTTGAATGCTTTTGTCTTTGTGCAGTAGGGGCTGGAGTTCTTTTGAAATTTACTTAGAACTTTCAGGCATGGATTGTCATTGACCACCAGTAGGACCAATTTTCCCTTTCAGTCTGTTTATGGTGCTAAATACTGGTTCTGGATATGGTGATTGTTTTTTTGATCTATGTGTTGATTATCATTGGCATGTCATAGGATTATATCCCTGCTGGTCTGCTACCAAAGATATATAGATGACTTGTTCATGATATGGGAGGGGGATTTGATCAGTCTCCAATTATTCATGTCTAGGCTCAATGGCAATACAAAAAATATTTGTCTTTCATAGAATGCTGATGCTTCCAACATAGCTTTTCTTGAGTTAGAATTTTTTAAGCATGAAGGTGCCTACAGAACCAAGAATTATTGTAAGCCAACAGATAGGAATGGTTACATTCCCTTAGATAGTTGCCATCATAATTCATGGTTACTCAATATACCTAGAGGGCAGTTTATTCATCTTCGGCGTAACTGCTTTCTTGATAGTGATTATTTCTCACAAGCCAATGGTATGGCAGAGAAGTTCTTACAAAAAGGTTACACCAAGGCATATATATCAGAGGAGGTGGTAAAAGTGGGCACTATGGACCGATCGACTTTGGTAGCAGATTCTAATAAGAACAAGAGTGCTAACCAGGATGACTTTCAATATGGGATTATCCTAGACTAAAATATTCAGTATAAAAAGGTAGAAAAAATCATCTTGAAATACTGGGATATCTTGAAAAAGGATAATATTTTAGGTCCTACTCTCCCGACTCGCCCAAGATTTATTTATAGGAGACCTCCAACCCTAAGGGATATTATAGCCCCTGGTGTGGTGGATCCTCCTGTGATTAAAGAAAACAGAAATTTTAACTTCATGTCAGGTTTTTATGCATGCGGAAAATGCCCAGCATGCAGACAATGTAAATTTAATGTTAAAACAAAGAAGGAGTTTTTAGCTACTGCCACTGAGAAAACTTACCAGATAAAAAATGTAATCACTTGTGACACTGTAGGTGTAGTGCACATGCTACAGTGTGAATGCAGACTCCAATATGTGGGGAGAACTTCCAGACCCATGGGGGTCTGCATAGCGGAACATGTGAATAACATTAAAAGAGGCTTCAAGACACATTATGTATCAAAACATTTTAGGATGTGCCACAATAGAGACCCTAAAAAAATTGCAATTTTGGGGCATAGGAAAAGTTACAAAACACTGGAGGGGGGGTAACTTTATTAGGCAACTTAGCCATAGAGAGTCCCTATGAATCCATGAAACCCGAGTGGCAGTCCCTAGAGGGTTAAACGTTGAGTTTGATCTCAATTGTTTTATCTCTGACAAATAAACAACTGCACTCGGGTTATGAATGTTGGTGTTTCGGGGTCCATATGTTGTTCCTGATTTCTTTTATGTGTTTTTATGTATTATTTTTAGGTACTCTTTATACATTTTGTTATATAATTTTGCTTGTCACATTTTACCTGATGTAATGAGATGGCTGCGGGTGTTAATTGGTTAATGTGTGTGTATTTGTAGGGATCCATACATATGCATTTACACCTTTTTATTGTATGCATGTGTTTAGAAAATAAGGCAGTTACACATTAGTTTATGGTGACTTTATTAGATCACTGTTAAATGTTGCCTTTCTATAGAGTTTTCTCATATGTATTATTAATTTTCATATGTGTAACGATAAGCCATGTCCCTGGTTGGTGTCTCCATTTAGAATTCTAGTAATTCTTAGCGTGGGTTCCGGTTCGGGCTTCTAGACACACCTTGCTGACAGTCGGCGTGTATATTAGCTTCTAGGGTGACAAGGAAGCTCCACCCTCGCTGACGAAGTCCGTTTGGACGTAAAGCCGCGTACGGGGGAGGAGCCTTGCTTCTGACGTCACCCGCTGCCATCTCACAGCTGTTCAGACACGAACAGACTGTTTTAGTGTGGAAAATTTTTATTCATTGTGCTGCGCTGTTCAGCGCGTTATATACAGCAGTTTTTTAATATTTTTTATTGAATAAATCTTTACATACGGAATACACTTAGAACCTTTCTCTTATTTTTGGGACTGCTACATGTTATACCGCACTGAAGGTTCATGTGCTTCTACCCGGGAAAGCTGACGGTTGGTTTCCATAGACAAGATCCAGTAAAGTTGTACAGTATTTACCCAGTTCATTTGGGACCCAGGCTCATATGACCTCCTGTAATTAAGAGGTCCACCGTTTCCGGTTCATGTGCTTCTACCCGGGAAAGCTGACGGTTGGTTTCCATAGACGAGATCCAGAAAAGTTGTACAGCATTTACCCAGTTCATTTGGGACCCAGGCTCGTATGACCTCCTGTAATTAAGAGGTCCACCGTTTCCGGTAAGCGCATTCATATTATTGAATTGGCGATTATTGGTGCCTTATGGAAATGAATCAGCTTCCTTTTGCCAAGAGGAATTGATTATTTGTGAGATCACAAGGACTGTTTCTTCTTATTATTTGCGCTGCACTAGTATTGTTTTTTAGAGGATTATATCCCTGTTTTATGAAACCCCTACTGAGATTTGGGCATTTTTGTCTATGGTGTATGAACATGCAATAGCATCTTATTGCCGAACTATAGATAATAGATATTTTATGTACCTGTTAAAGAAGCCAGCATGTCTGAGGTGAGTGGATGTTTGCAAGCTTGCTCCTGTGCATACAGTATTTCAATTGTAGTGTCCAGGAACCATGCAGTATTTCTTGTTGTGGATTGTTTCATTTAAGTCCTATTGTGGAATTGTTGTAGTTACTTTTAGGTTGAAAAAGTTCCTCCACTATACTCCACTCTTGTAGTTCAGATAATCACAATATCATCAGTGTAGCAGAAGTAGGCTATGTTTTTTTGGGGGACATGTATATGGGCACTTCTCCTTTATTTTAATCATAAAAAGATTTGTGTTTGGGGGGGCAAACCATGATCCCATTGTCACTCCTATCTGCTGCAGATGAAGGTCATGGCAGATACAGAAAAGGTATCAGAGTAATTGGTTTAGCAGGCTGGTCCATTTTCTGAAGATACTTCTGACAGGCTGCAATACTATTATCACAGGGAATGTTGGTATAAAAGAATTCCACATTTAGAGTGATTAGGATGGTTCCTTCAGGCACAGGACCAATGGCAGCAAATTTGTTGAGGAGAGCAGTTGTATCTTTACTGATTTTTTTTACTGTCTAACATTTTTAAGATGTTTTTTACCCAACCTGCGTTTAGTTAGTATTTGGATTCCTGAGATTATTGGTCTGCATGGTTTCCTGTAATATTCCATTTCTGTGGCGTAGGCCATGGCATTAAAAACCTCAAATTTATGGTACTGATGTGGAATTTTAAGTTATAAAACTTGTGGCTGTAATAGGAATGTACATCCATACAAAAACCCAAAACTCTAGACTGTTTTAATTAGGGACAGAATCACAATGGTAACCAAACTTTTTATCACAAAGGTGATTTAGCCCAATAACACTTAAAAACTCTGATTGCTTACAATAGTCATTCATTCTCAAGTGTGTCAAGAAAACATTGTTGTATTTTTTTAATAGCTATATTTAATTAATCCTCCCTGGAATTCTGTGAATAAATGTGTGAGATTCAGTAACATTTTCAGAGCTGTATAAAGCTTGTGGAAGGAAATCACCCCAAAAGCTTTTCCACTCTGGACATAGTTTTGATTTTACCATCATATGAATTCCCTCAATCCCAAATTAGAACCCCCTGTTTATGGTTGCTCGTGGTGTTTCACTCCGGGAGGTTCGACCTCCACCACATTTATCCCTACTTTCTCTTTGTTACCCGTCCCCCTCCCCTAAACACCCATTGCCTCTCCTTCTTTTGCTATTCTCTATCTCCCTTCTGTCTCCCCATCCTAGGACCTTTCCTTTTGACATGCTTCTACCCACTGCAGGGGTGAAGATAGATTTGATTCCAATCAAATGTCCTCACATTGGGGGTTATTTACGAAAGCCAAAGCCCCCAATTTGCCTCAGCAGGCGCGGACGGGAGTCCCAAGATGGCCGCCAGCACGGACGGGCGGCTGCAACAGGCAGGCATCCACTCCAGGATACAGGAGCACAGGCCAGTACTTTCTCCCCCGACCCTGACCTATGCACAGGCAGCACAGGGACCCCCCCAAATGTCCCATTTACCCCTGCAAGGCCCTATGAAGCCCCAGGCCACAGCAAAGGCCTCCACAGAGCTACTGAGCCTCACACCACAGGAGCTGTACTCACAGGCCCTCCCTGCACAGGCCCAACTTCCTCCTCCAGCCACCCAGCAATCAGGCTTCTCAGTATCTGACCTCACAGCTATGCAGGAAGGCATGTTTGCTAAATTCTCATCCCTATTAGAGAAAGGACTGGCTAATACAGCAAAACAGATTACCAACACTATTAAAGCGGACCTGTCCAATTTAGGCGCCAGAATTGAAGCCATTGAGGATAAAGTAGAATGCACAACCGCTAGAACCAACCAAAACGCAGCACACCTCCTGACCATACAAGAGCAATTAGATGTCACCCTTTCTAGGATCGACGAGCTCGAAAATCGGTCCAGGAGGTATAACTTTCGGATCAGAGGCCTCCCGGAATCTTTTTCTGACATCCCCTCCACGGTTCAGGACATTATTGCTGCCCTTATACCTAATATACCGCCCCAGCGTCTTGAACTGGACAGAGCACACAGGTCACTTGGATCCCCCAGACAAGATGGCTCCCCAAGGGACATAATTGTCAAGCCACACTTCTTTGCGGTAAAGGAAGAGGTCATGCGTCAATCTCGTCAAAATCCTAAGCTGCAACACCAGGGTCATCAGATCGAGATTTTTGCTGACCTCGCCCCTACAATTATTCAAAGACGCAGGATGCTAAAACCCCTCCTCACGGTCCTCTCTCAACGGGATATCAAATACCGCTGGACCTTCCCCTTTGCTGTAAAGTTTGCTATCCAGGGCAAGACCCACTCATTTGCTAGTCTCCAGGAAGGGGAAAGATTGTTTCTCGCCCTCAGGCTAATCTCCCAAGAGGCACCAATGGACTTTTCGTCTTCTTCCTCGGGCTCCACTAAACGCCCTCCTCCAGGCAGCCCCGTATCCCCACTCTGGTTGAAGGGCCCTTCCAAGAAGAGCAAGGATGGGAAACCACCCTAAGGATCGCCTTACTCGTCATTCTCCTTCAGTCTCTGCAGAGACATCTATGGGCCAGTTACCCCCCCAGTTGATGGAGCAGGTGCTCCAAACCCTATCACGTCTTATGGACATGGAAAACCCCACATCTAGATTCACATCGAGTTTTACAGTTTTGCACCCCTTTATCCACCTTTGTAAAATTACTTCGATAGCGGAGGTCGGAAACTAACACTTACCATCTTTTTCTTCAACTTGCACCCTCCGAGAACCAGTTAACTAAGCTCGCAACCTTCTCAGAAGAAGAGAACTTTCACAGAAAATAAGCTCCTCCATGAAGACCGCGGTTCCTCTAACATAAAGAATAGGTTACAGGACTAGAATTTAAGTGTTAATTATTTTTGGTCATTTCCTAGTTCAGTTAGGAGTCACGATTTGCCCGAGATACCCATATATCTTCCCCACTTTTGGAGGGAGGTCCTGATCGCTAGGCCTTTATGGCCTCCCTCATTTCCCGGGGACCCCCCAGGAATTCTCTATCACCTAGTTAGATAGGGGGCGGGGGGTCTATTGAGGATGTGAAGGGGGTGGGATTCTCAGGTTCTTGATTATTTGTTACTGTCTGGGTTGAATATTTTTTCAGGAGTTTAGAGCCCCGCAAATAGGGCTGACACTACAGTTATTCTGTTTTCCATATATATGTGTATATTTATGGTTCAAATTTGACATAACAAGGGTCCGGGGTGGAACCCTTGTGCCTCCACTCGATTCCAAAGAACCTATGGCGTCCTTTGGTGTCGGAACTTCAGACGCCCCTCCGGGCGGTCTGAAGTGGTTCATTGGGGCTATAGCGGATTTCAATTCGCATAACCCCAAGGGTACTTTCTTGGTACCCATGTCTGTGTTTTTGTCTTTATTTGTCAGTAAGTCTCTTATCTTTTTCTTCCCCAACTCATCCCTTTTCTTTTTTCTAGCCATCCCATGGGGGGTTTCCCCTCACGCCCCAGAGTCGGTCCTGGGACTATTCCGCACAACTTGGCTTAAATCCAGTATTAGAAGACTTCCAAGGGTAAGTGACTGCTTGATTACTGGCGTCTATCCCCTCTGCTCTTATGGCTGACCCGAATGTGAAGGGTAATGACCTCAAGATAGGTTCACATAACGTCCAGGGCCTAAACCCTCCTAGGAAAAGGAGACTAGCACTGGATCATTATAAATCCATGAGAATCGACGTGGTGCTTCTGCAGGAGACGCACTTCCACATCTGGTACACCCCCAAGTTTCTCCATGCACACTTTCCATCATTTTATTTAGTGAATGCCCCTAATAAGACAAAGGGGGTGGCTATTCTCTTCTCTAAAAATAGCAAATTTTCACATCTATCTGACTATAGGGATCCAGAGGGCAGATTCATTTTGGTGAAGGGCACCCTGGAAGGAGTTTTATACTCTTTCGTCTCCTACTACGCCCCAAACAAGGGCCAAGCGTCTTTCTTCCAGGACCTATTCACAACTTTGGAACCGCTCCTGGAAGGTAAAGTTATCCTGGGAGGGGACTCAAATGTGGCGTTTGATCAGGGTCTAGATAAAACTAAGCCCCTTAAAGACCAACTCACACGGTCCACAAAACTTAGCACTAGGATCGCCAAAATGGTCCACTCTCAGGGCTTGGTAGACGTATGGAGGGAAATGAACCCCAACAAAAGGGATTACACGCACTTTTCCGCTCCCCACCATTCTTACGCTAGAATTGATCACATCCTCACCCAGACAGCCCTCATTCCCTTGTCAACTAAGGCAGCAATACTAGACACTGCATGGTCTGATCATTCATTGGTTCTCCTTACCCTAAGAAATGTTCTGTCTGGGCAAGGGGGTTTCTTTTGGCGCCTAAACGAATCCCTTTTAGGCGGACCCTAGCCTGGTCCAGGAAATAGCTAAATCCATCAAAGAATATTTCCTCTTAAATGATGTGGAGAACATCTCCCCCAAAACCCTGTGGGCAGCCCACAAGGCAACCGTTCGAGGAGTTATAATAAGGTTAGCGACCCAATTTAAGAAGGAACGATTGATCGATATTCAAAGACTCGAAAAATCCTTCCTCCAACTAAAAGCGGAACACAAAAAACACCCGTCCAGGACCCTTTTAAGTAAACTTGACGCCACCAGACTCGAGCTGAATCTCGCTTTAACGGCTAAAGCAGAGAAAAATCTTAGATGGAGTGGAGCCAAATTTTACTGCCACAAGGATAGATTTGGCTCAATGTTGGCATCTAAACTCACACCTAAATTTCGTTCTCTCTCCTTCCCCAAATTGAGGTTAGCAGGTCAACCTCCAACAGCAAATCCGAACAGTATTATGTCTGCTTTCCACGATTTTTATGCCACTCTCTACAACCCACCTCAATCTGAGAAAGGCCCCTTAGTTACTAAGTTCCTACAGAATCTACAACTTCCCTCACTCTCCAAAGAATGCAAAGACTTAATGGAAGCACCCATCATGGAGGCTGAAATTAGGGAGGTAATTAAAGGTCTTAAATCCGGCTCTTCCCCTGGGCCAGACGGCCTCTCAGTCCCCTACTATAAGGAATATAGCGATATCTTAGCCCCACACCTGGCGAAATGTTTTTAAATTCCAAAAATACAGGATTCCCCCTGGAGCCCCATCTGAATACAGCATTTATCTCAGTGATCCCCAAACCCAACAAAAACCATGAGGAAGTTGAGAATTACAGGCCCATATCTTTAATTAACAATGACCTCAAAATTCTTACAAAAATTCTAGCCAACCGCCTTTCCTCTTTCATCAAACTCTATGTACACAAGGATCAGGTTGGTTTTTTACCTGGTAGGCAAGGACCTGACCAAATCAGGAGAGCTATAGATATCGTATCCATTCTACAATCTAACTGGGAAGGGGGGCCGAAACAAGAAGGTATGATCCTCTCGCTGGATCTTCACAAAGCTTTCGACTCGATCGAATG
Organism: Aquarana catesbeiana; assembly: GCF_042186555.1. Lineage (NCBI taxonomy): Eukaryota > Metazoa > Chordata > Amphibia > Anura > Ranidae > Aquarana > Aquarana catesbeiana. The sequence goes on from NC_133324.1 coordinate 755,634,485, forward strand.
GCCATATCTTTTCTCCATATTGGAGAGGTGGGGCTTTGGACCCAACTTTACAGGGACCCTTAGATAGCTATACTCCACCCCACAAGCGGTGATTCGCTTACAAGGCCAATATTCTAAACCTCTAACCATTGCAAGAGGCACTAGGCAGGGATGCCCACTCTCCCCCCTAATTTTTGCTATTGCGATCGAAACGTTAGCAATAGCAATAAGAGCTGATCCCAGCATTCAAGGGGTTTCCTGTGGTGACCAGGTCCACAAATGTGGGTTGTTTGCGGACGATATGCTCCTTTTTATCACGTCCCCAACCACCTCCCTTCCAAACCTATGTAAACTCCTGAAAGAGTTCTCGAAGATTTTAGGGTTAATTATGCCAAATCTTCAGCCTTAAACATCTCCCTTAATCCAACTATGTTGGCATCCCTGCAGAGTGCCTTTGAATTTAAATGGAGTGACTCCTACATCGATTATTTGGGGATAAGGCTCACAGCTAAAACAGAACTCCTTTATGCAACCAACTTCCCTCACACATACCGCAAACTCGAGGCAGACTTATCCAAATGGGCTAAAGGGGGTTTATCCTGGTTAGGGAGGATTCATGCAGTCAAGATGACTTTGCTTCCCAGAATCCTCTACCTCTTTAGAGCCATCCCTATAAACATCATTAAAGAGCACTTGAAAGCGTTCCAAAGAAAGATAATAAAATTCATTTGGGGAGGGAAGGGGTACAGACTTCAACAGAGCACTTTATACTTAAATAGACCACAAGGGGGATTAGGCCTCCCGCAGCTATTTTGGTACTACCAATCAGCCAGGCTAGCCCAGATCTCGACGGTATACGCGAAGGCTGAGAGACCAGATTGGATACAGATAGAGAGACAGGCAGTTCCTTCTTTCACTATCGACTTTCTTTTGTGGGTCCCCCCCAAAAAAGTCCCCCTATTTTGTCCCCTATCCTCTCGCAATCTTTTAAATTATGGGATTCTCTGAGAAACCTTCAAACCATAACTTCCTACAGACACCCCCTTGCTCACATCTTCAATAACCCTGACTTTCCCCCGGGAACTGACATTAAAGCATTCCGCTGGTGGTTGGACAAGGGGATGTACCGGATTGGACACTACTTCACATCAATGGGGCCTATTTCCAGGGCCTTCTGTGTGAGTCAATTGGAGATGCCTAGCTCTGAGAACTTTCGTTTCCAGCAGATCAGACACTTTCTCACTCATATGGGAAAAGACAAACCTTCAACCCACTCATTCACCCCTTATGAAATATGGTGCGGCCGGTCTACAGAGCAGAGGGGTGGAATCTCCATCATCTACCAGTCACTCTCTAATCAAACCGCCATGACCCCATACATGTCAGCTTGGGAGTCAGACTTGTCCTTGGAATGGGACCTAGAGAAGTGGAGGGTCACCTTTAGTAGGGCATATAAGGGCATTTTGAACATCTCACTGGTAGAGTCCAGCATAAAGGTCATCACAAGATGGTACCTTCCACCGGAGAGACTGGCCAAAATGTTCCCCTCTACGGACCCCAGGTGTTTTAGGGGTTGTTTACTCAGGGGCTCCTTGGCCCATATCTTTTGGGAATGCCCACGGCTGAGGCCTTTCTGGAGCAGGACTTTTCACATGATTAAGAAAATTACTGGAGTACAGATCCCGAGGACCCCCGCCTTAGCGCTATTAAATGACCATTTACCTAAGACACCCAAACTTGCCCGTAAATTGATACACTTCATTTTGCTGGGAGCTAAGCTCTCCATTGCCAAGGCATGGAAACAACCCAAGGTGTCCTTCAAAGCGGCTATCCGCAAAATTTCTTGGATCATGGCCCAAGAGAAGCTTGCCAGTACCCTGAACAACACCAAAGAGAATTTTGAAGCTACTTGGGAACCCTGGGCTAATTTCATGGGCATTTCCTTGATTCCAGGGGTTCAACCATGATGCGTCTGGCTGTCTCGGGGTCTGGTGGGACTCCTCCCGTGGATTGGCTTCCGACTACTCTCTCCTCTCTCTCTCCCCTATCATTTCAACTTTTTTCTTTTCCTCTCTTTTGTTATTTGTCAGGATGATTTATCAAGACGATGTTGAGTCTGTTTTCAACCAAACCGTAGCAGGGACCCCTAGGGTGTCTCGCTCCCAAGGGAAGCATACGACGTAGGTTTCTATTCACTTGTTCGTTGCCAAGAGATCTTTAGCGTTAACCAATGGGGTGCAAGGGGAGAGTCGGAGTGCTCCGTTCAGGCACAGTGTGTTCCCCTTTGGGGTGCAGATGGTCTCTCCTTCCTCCCCTTCTCCCAACCCTCTCAAGTTTCAGGGTTCTATGGTTTAAGTGAACGAGTTTTGGTCTATAATGGTATTAATGTATGGTCACAGACCAGAGATATACTCATATCTACAGTCGTCAGTTGGAATTGTAACCCCAAAGGGGTCCGAATTATTCTGCTTTATATTTGCTCATTTAATGCTGATGATTTGTATGCTTTTTCTTGAAAAATCAATAAAACATTTTGAAATAAATAAAGGAAAATCAGCAGAGCTATCCCTCATTTCAGATCTACCCCTCAGATTTACAGCGACCGCACTTCCAAGTGCACTTTTAGTGCAATTTCAAGTGCACTCTGCACTTGTAGTTTGCACTTGTAGTGCAAAGTGGATTTGCCTTTCGTAAATAACCCCCATTGTGTCAAAGCATTTTGGGCTTGGTGAAGATGGCACTAGAACATTTTGTTCTCCATTTCTTTTCTCACCTTTATTAGACCTAAACACTCATGTTCCATTAATGCACAGGTGACTCATTGAGGCTTTAGAGGTGCTCATCGATCTTCTGTTTCCTTACCCAGTTTGATATACACTTTTTATTTCACTAGAATTCACCTACCATCTGCATATGACTGTTAAGTGCTTGTGCCATTTTAAAAATCTCTTCGATATAACTGATGTACTAGATCCTTTACAAACCTTCAAATCTATGATTTGAAGGTTTGTACTCTTGCCTTTTGAAATTAAAAAAAAAAAAACACTTGTTACAAAACATTTTTCACATATTGTATTTATATAGTTGATAATGCTTAATAAAGACACTTGTCCATCCAGTTCAACGTGTGTGTGCGCTTATGTCACTACAGTATTCAATATCCCTGTACATTGTGTTCACTAAGAAATACATAATTTTTTTTAATTTATTTACACTCCCCACTGACACCACTAACAGTGAAAGGCAGTTCTACATCCTTTCCATTCTAACAATAAAGAACCCTTTATGCAGTTTTAGATCAAGCCACGTCTTTTTCCAACTTCATTGTGTGGCCATGTGTCTTCTTCTAAGACTAAATATGTTGTCCCAATTTTCTCCCAATGATACAGTCCCTATTTAAAGATTTGTATATTGTGACCATATACCTGTCACGGAACGTCCCACACTCCGCTTGAGTGCTTCCGTCAGTATACCGCTTCCTAAGTTCTGGAACACGAGCCCAATGGATCTGGCTATAGGAACCCCCAAGAACTAGACAACACCAGTCTTGGAGTACATCAGAACTAACTCTTTATTTGAGATCTCACACAAATTTATACACCAGGATGACTCAAAGCTAACCTAATTAACATGAGCTAATTTACTATTAAATTTACCCAGACCAGATGACTCAGAGACATGACCTGTAGGACAGACTTGTGGGCACCGAGCTTCACACAGTAGTATAAACACAATAGCTGGAGCTAATTACAATTAACAATACAAACAACAATCTTCCCCCCTCCTCAGCCTATTCATCAACAGTTCGGCTCCTAGCCAGTCCTGGACAATTTATTGTGGACAAATATTACTGTCCCATTTTAAGTAGTCCAAGATATATTTTCTCACTCACCCTGTGCCAGGATGGCACAGGGTGACTTAGACATAAGATGTATTCTGAGTTCCACGGGCCCTCCCGTCACAATACCCTCTTAAGCGCCTCTTCTCCAGGGAGGATGTTTAAGAAGTTTAAGGTTTGTAGTCATTCTTCATAAATTAGGTCCTCCAGCCCCTTCATTAGCTTTGTTGCTCTTCTCTGTACTCCCTCCAGTTCAAGAACATCCTTCCTGAATGGCAGAATTATAGTTCTATATGTTTAGTAAGTACCTTTTTAATGTATACTAATAGTCTGCCAGCTTTGCATACTGCAGCTTGGCATTGCATACTATTGCTGAGTCTATCATCTACTAGCACCCTATATCCCTTTCCATCCTTGATTCCTCCAGCGGTTCTCCCTGTAGTGAGTTCTTTAATAACGTAAGTTAACCATTGATGGAGAAATAGAAATGTGGCATGAGATCATTTAAATAAAACCCTGTTATGTAGATGCTGTAAGTAAGTGAAATGTTTTAAATATATATTTTTTATGGGAACAAAAATATGAATGATAATAAAATGCAAACATGTTTTTGGGTCATATTAAACCCTCTAGCACTCCCTTCATCTATTTGTATTGCTATAGGAATGAATTAAGCAGAATGATTTGTATGACTGATAAATATATTGTCATGGTAACATCACCATGGCCCTAATAGAGAGTCTGCTGTTTATAACAGAATCAGAGTAGCATGGTTGTGTATGCATAGTAGCATGAAACAGACATCTATTAAAAAGAACATAAAACACTAAACTGTCAAAGGTTGCATTTTATGTGTTTAGCTTTAAGATATGTGGTTTATATGAACACGAGAGTGTTCCAAAATAGAAAAGAAACAGTTTTTATAACATTACACCCCACTATAAATTGATTAAGCTGGAAAAATATGTTGTAAGTGGGTTCTGTGACAGCTTTTTGAATGTGAGAGTTGCACATTTCTGTTTCAGTTTCAGGAAAAAAACTGTTTGGGTCCAAACTTTTTCCTGTTTAATCATTTTTTCCATTTCAACTAAATTGATTTTCTTTGTGAACACTTACCCTTCTACCAATTTTCTTTTTATTGCTAAAAGTGAGTCTTCTATCTTGTTTAGCACATTCAGTTATTTTCAGACAGAAGCTTTCTGAAAGGTTTTGAAATCGCCAAAATGCTGATATGAAATGCCACCCACTGTTTTGATCATGCTCAAGACTGTTTTAGGACATGCCTGGAATAAATTTAGAAGTGGAGTTTTAACAGTTATTAACATTTTAAACAGGAACAGACTAGCAGACAGTTTTGCTTAAAAACAACACCTTTTTCTAGGTAAATTGTAAAATGTAACTATAAAGACAGATAGATAGCCCCATATAGATAGGTAGGTAGGTAGTAGACATGTGCACTGCCAAAAAATTCATTCATTTTTGTTTTCATTTCATTAGTTTCTTTTTCATTTTTTGGGTAATTCGTTATAATCAAAATTCGTAAATTCTAAAAAAATTCATGATTTTGAAAATTTGTAAATTCATAGATCCTAAAATTCTAAAAATTGAAAAATCTGGACATTCGGAAATTCGGAAATTCAAAAATTCGGAAATTTGTAATTTTGAAAATTCAGAAATTCAAAAATGCAAAAATTTGAAAATCCAAATATAAGAAATAAAATCTGAAAATTCGAAAGAATGAAAATCCCGAAAATTTCAAATAATAATAATAATACATTTTAAATAATAATAGTAACTAACTAACTAATAATAACTAACTATTAAATTATAGATATTGGAATTTCCTTTCGAATTTGGCTGTCAACTTAACGAATACAAATGTATCCAAAGTTACAAATTAACCGAAATAATGAATACCACATCTCAAATGGAATTATTATTAATAATAATAATAATAATAATAATAATAATAATAATAATAAAAGGTTTTTATTATTATTATTATTGTTATTTATTATTATTAATTTGTTACGTTCCATTCATTTAGATATGGCATTCGTTCATTTCAACGATGCATTCAGCATTTCAGCTAGTTCATAACTTTGAACTTTATGAATTTTTGGATTTCCGAATATTCAAATTCACGAATGTATGAATTTATGAATTTATGAATTAACGAGTTTACAAATTTTTGAATATTTGAATTTGCGAATATTCAGAAAAAAAGTTAAACGGGTTTTTGTTAATTTGGATATTTCCGAATAAACTAATTTGTCAAAATTTGTTAAAAAACTACTATTAAAACAAAGATGAAGAAATTGCAGAGTGCTTTTCTCATTTTTTTTTTCAAAGCAGACAAAGACACTACAAAAAAGAAAGATACAAGAAAACAGAAGGATAATGTGTGCAGCAGGGAAAAAAAAAGTCGGGTGATGAAGATAATGAAACTATGTGTAAGAAAACAAGAAGGAGAAAGAAGGGAGAGGAATTAACAAAGAGACAGAAGAACAAAAAATGTTGTAAAAGAAACCAGAATAAGAGAACAATGTAATGTGTGGGAGAGAGAGGAAAAGGAAAGTAATATGTTTTGAAAGCATACAAATATCTGAGCTTTCAAACCAATTATTTAGTTTGTGTGTGTGACATCATAGCCACAATGAATAAGTATTATGCTTCCTTACTAGAATAGAATGTATGCTACCTATTATTAGCACTCCAACAAAGAAAACTGCACTTGTAACTACAATTAACTACAATCAAGTAAAAAAAAATCTTTTATTCAATCAATATAAAGGTAGTGCAGCAGAAAAAAAAAATCCTTCATGAATTTGTAGCAATATTTCAAGACATTTACAGCTCTTTCCCAAGCCTGAAGTATACTCTGCTAGTTAGTGAATTTGTCCACTTTTACTAGTTAATTAATGTTGTTGAACACATCATATATTCAGTAGACAGTGAGAATAATAGATTACATTTATTATACTGAATCTTTAGTGGAGTAGATTTTTCCTTTTTTGCTTATTTAGTGCATAGTGTACAATCGGTGCATATATGCAAAGTTCATGTATGCAAGCAAAAACAATGAATGTTGCCCAAATTCCTTGTTTATATATACTATATAATAATATTACATTTGAATAATAAGTGATATGCAAAAAGTGTTACTAGGGATGTAAGTATACAGAACAGGCAGCAAGTAGTTAAATCTGTAAAATATAGAAAACATATTGTATTTGCTAATTTAGCAACCATTATTGCAAAACAGCGAACAGTTTTATAAAACATATTTCATTTACCACGTGACAAACTTTATTTTAAACAAGAAAAAGTACAGACTAAGCATTCATGGTCTGGCAACAATTACTGTTATATTTACAGCTTTGCAACAAAAATATACAACTCTGTGCTCATAATAACAGCTTTATAACCACAATAAATATGCAGAATAGCAATACAGCTAACAAAACACGTTATCACAAGTATCAATGTAGTTGAACGTTATGATGAGTTTTTTTTTTTTCTGTCCTGTGGGTCCTAACACTAGACAGTTAAAAGTTTTCCCATTGTGCCTCCATTAGCTAACTAGAGTACCTTTATGTCTTACTCGCTTGTGGCATGTGGCATCTTCCCTAGAATTGAGTGGCTTTTGTTTCTGTATTGACCCCAGCATGTTTTGTGATTGTGTTCCAATGGTATTGAGTGGTTTATTTTGTTTTCTGTATTCTTTCAAATTTCTAAGATCATTGTGCTCTTATTGCCCTGCACAGCTAATGTATTTTGTTCCCAAATTTCCCCAAGCATCTTGTTTTTTTATTTTCTGTACACTCTTTGGCGTCTAATGATTTTTAAACCTGTATTTATCAAGTGGTAATTGTATACAGCATACTAGAACTCACAGTTTTAATTTCAAGTGACCAAAATATCGAAATTGGGTTGAATAATTAAAACAGATACCAGGGTTGATAAACAGCACTAGTCCTAGCGCTCACAGGATTACAAAGAAAAAGTGGAAATGAATCCACTTGAACAATAAATAAGATATAAAACAAATTGCAAGCTGCTGTTATAAAGAAAAAGCACACAAATAAAACAAAATATACTATCTTATGGGAAGCTAGTATTAACAGCGCTAATAGAATTCTCAAATTGTCTAAGGCTAGTAAATACAATAGCACTAAACACTCGATTGAATGACAGTAAGTATGAACATAAAATTAATCATCATAAAATAAAAAGTCCAATGCAGTAGCATGAGAACCAATAGTCCCAAATCGATCGTTCACAAAATACCATCGATAGCATATAATATAAATAAATAAAGAACTGCGCTAAGTGCATAGATAGTGAAAACATAAAATAAGTGAGTTTTAAATGACAAAATTGTGATGAAACGTCCTGCTGCTAAACACTAAACCTCGATATAAGGCAAAGACTAAATAAACAAAAATCAGTGTAGCGCTGGACATAAAAGATAAAAAGTAATAAGAAAAATGACCAAGAAAAATGACCAAAAATGTATTATGCACAATCCCCAATATCACTGGGTGCCCAATGAATAAGGCATCTTCAGTGAAAAGGAGGTGTGTACACAATAAATGAACAATGTGACACTGAACAAGTGATACAGTATATATATATAATATAAACACACGTGATTTGCTCATCAAAAGCTTATGTTAACATGAAATGAAAATCTTAGTGATAATCCTCGTTACTGTGAGTTCATACCTGCAAGGGTATATGTAAAAAAATATGTAAAATATGTAAAAATAAAAATTGTGAAAATAATAAGTTCATAAGTGTCTCAAGTAAAGAATATATGATAATTCCAAAGAAATCCAGAAAGGGCTTATTGCAGGGTTCAGGATTGCTTGGTTCACCTCGAGTGTAGCCCACTACCAGATGTAAGAATTGACGGCTTACCAGAAAGCCTGCGACCGCCCTTACTCAGGGGGTCAATACAGGCTTAGTAGTGGAAAGTATCCAGGGATGGTAAACTCTCTGGATCGTTTTTCCGCTCTCCTTGCCAGACAAATGGTCCACAGTAACAGGGACTCCAGTGTGGAAGAAAAACTCCCTGGGATTCCTTCAACGCTCCTTCCCAGGAGGCCAGATACAAATGAGCCACGGATTCCAAGAGAAAAACACAAGAAGGGACTCCAATAGTGCAGATTGAAAAAACAGGGGCTCAATTTATTAAGCTAAGATACAATAAAAACACTTACAGCGAAGTGACAGTGAAAAAAGCTCCTAGGCTGTTTAAAAAAGTTCGCGCATGCGCGATGCGTAACAACGTTGTGACCCTACGGCCGTTTCGTCACAACTGACGTCATCAGGGGTACGTAATCATGTACGCGCATGCGCAATATATAGTTCAGCATCACTGCCGAAAGCAGCGCTATTGGTTATCTCAGACTAGGCTGGATATTTTGATTGGTTAATCCAAAGCTCCCAGTCTTTAGGATACACCTGATGCAAATTGCTAAACAGCTGAGACATTAGCTAAACTTATACATAACAAAAGACTAACCACCATAGCGCCATCTAGTGGACATTTTCAAAATCCCTGGGCAACTAAATAATCAAGTAAAAAATTCTGCAATGTAGACATTTAGCAGCAAAAGATGCAATTAAAACTTATAAACAGTACCATGTCTCCCCAATATATAATGATTAATATGTAGAAGAAGACAATATTAAAAAAATACATGAAAAACGTAAAGAATTGTATTAAATTTAAATAAACTCCAGGATATGTGTTGGTTAATACAGCCCCAAAATCACAACCTGTATTATCCTTCATAGCAATGAATGACTCCCCCCATTATAATTCTCATAAGGATGTCTATAATTAAATCCTTATCATAATCGTATAATCATAGGTAAGAAAACCATGAAAATATCACTAGACACCCAAAATGAAAAAATATATATAAATAAATAAAAGGGAGACCAATAATGGAGAAAAACAACAACTGAAGACAGTTCCATGGTTGATGGAAGGACAGAATACCTCAAATGGGACATCAACTGCTATCAACAAAGCAGTACCCCAAATGGGACATCAACTGTTATTGATAAAACAGTTGATGTCCCATTCTATATTCAAGCCATTGGGGGCATGAGAATCCAATCTGTAGATCCAGTTGGTCTCGGATCTGGAGATGGTTCTCTTGCCATTGCTGCCACGCCAATGGGGAACATATTTCTCTATCCCAATGAAAGTAGTGCCCATCGGGTCACGGTTATGCACAAGATCATAGTGTCTGGAGACACTGTGCTTGTCAAAGCCTTATTTGATATTGGCAATATGTTCACCCAACCTCACGTGCAATTTTCTAATAGTGCGTCCAACATATTCCAGCCCACAGGGGCACCTGAGAAGATATACGACACATTTGGTGGTGCATGTGATTAACGATTTAAAGTTTAGTCAATTCAGTCAATCTCCTGTCCTTTAGTGTGTTGACCCTACATACTATATACCTTCTACATAGGGAAAACCCCTTGAGATCTCCAAAAAAACTCAAACGTGCAGGTGGATCCGGGACGGGTGCAGGTGGAAGGATTATAAAGACAACTTGGTCTTTAAATGGCAGGCACCTCCCCTACTGATCTCCACACCACCTCTGCTGGTCTTGAGTCGCGGCCTTTGGCTGTGACTCATGAAGTAAGGGTCCCTGTATCTAATACATCATATCATAATTACCCTCAATCTTTTAGAGGGAGAAAGTCACAGCGACACCATAGCCAATCAAGGAATATGAGAGGGGGTAATAATTCTCTCCCCCGTTCATACCAACACTCACCTCCACCTTGGAGACAGGAGGGCCGGATGAACTACCAAGGTCGTAATAGTGGTCAACATCATCTTGACCAATATAATCCCAGAGCTGGACGCCGTCATTTTGAATATAATGATGAACGCGAACAATATGGTGTCAATATCAACACTAAAAATAGGTTTTCACCCTTGTTGAACACCACTGAGGATAACACATTGGATCTAGGTAGTAATTATAACAATACTGGTCCCTCACCAAGCCAACATACAGGAGAAAACCGTGTTAGACGGGATTTTTAGTTGGCTGGCAGAGAAAGAAACAAAAGGAATGGCGACGCAAGAGAGGGTGCAGAGGGGGGAGGAAACTTCACCCCAAAAAGGAGGAGAATTTAGACACCAATGGCATCATTAATTTGAGCACCAAAGAGCTTTCAATAGATGAGCTTGCCACTTTGAATAAAGGTTTGAAATTTGTCCCACCTCCTAATCTAGACAAGTTTCAGACGTTTATTGACGTACAAAAGTATACACGTAAACTTAACATTAAAAGATACATTATGAGTAACTCATCTAGACAATTGACCAGGGAAGCATCTGTGGTGGTCCATTCTGGCTTGTCGAACGCTTCGCTGTTCAATCCGCCTGGCAACACAGCACCTAATGTTAGTATTTTTCGTGACTTGGTACTGAGTGATTTGACTAAGTTAAAACTGAGATCGGTGCGAGCTCAGCAGAACATTAAAGTAGGACTAGAGACGTTATGCAATAGGAAGGACATAATTATACACCCCGCGGATAAAGGCGGGGCTATTGTCATACTTGATAAGGACTCTTATGCTAATGAAATGGATAGAATCCTTTCAGATATGGATACTTATTGTCCTCTGCCATCAGACCCTACAGCCGCGTATAAACGCGAACTGAGTGCACTAATAGAAAAAGGTTATGATATGGGGATTTTAAATAGAAAAGAAAAGGAACATTTGGTTCCCTTGGCCCCCCGGTTACCGGTCATATATATTTTGCCAAAAGTCCATAAAACTTTAGTGAACCCCCCGGGAAGGCCTATCATCAGTGGCATTGATTCTATAGCATCACGTGTTGGTAAATGTTGGTAAAATGTTGATTTTTTTCTTCAGCCACTGGTGATGGGCACACCCTCATTCCTTAAGGACACTAAACATGTCCTTAATATATTGAGTGAGGTGGAATGGAAGGATACCTATATGCTGGTGACAGCTGATGTCGCATCACTCTATACTTCGATATCCCATCAACTAGGACATGAGGTGGTGCGGCATTTCCTCTATCGGGACTCCAATATCTCCATCACACAATGTAATTTTGTGATGGAGCTATTGGACTTCTCGATGGAGCATAATCACTTTTGGCACAATGGTGCACAATATTTGCAAGTGAAGGGGGTGGCCATGGGGGCTAAATTTGCCCCCCAGTATGGCCAACCTCTTCATGGCCAAATGGGAGGAAGATGAAGTTCTACAGGACAGGCCTGACCAGCTTGTCATGTGTAAAGGATTTATAGACGATGTTCTATTTATATGGGACGGGGATGCAGTATCGGTTGCTTCCTACCTTTCGGGCCTTAATAACAATGACAGGGGTATAGTGCTTAGCTATCAAGCTAGTTCGACTCAGATCCACTTTTTGGATCTGGTCATCAACATTGTTAATGGAAGAATTACCACCTCTACATTCTTTAAGCCAACCGACAGGAACAGCTTCATTCCCCTTGACTCTTGTCACCATCGTTCCTGGTGACTCAAACGTGCAGGTGGATCCGGGACATTGGGTGCCAATATGTGCCTAAAACTGGTGGCTCCCCTGAACAAAACCCGAGGTTTGTCCGACAATAAGGGCCCAAGGATCCGGTCATTTTTAATAGCTGGCCAATGTTTTTTTATGATCCTTTTTATGGCCCAATGTTGGCTTGAATAAGTGGTGATAAAAGCAAGTCCAAACTCCTCTCTATCCTCAGTTCGGGGAAGTTTGTCCACTAATACGTCCCTACGGTCCCTATTTTCTACTTCTAAGATTAACCAATCGAGGGTCATTCGGTCATAACCCTTGCTCAAAAATTTAGACTTTAAGGTGGATGCTTTCCTGTGGAATTGTTCTATGTTTGAACAATTCCGCCTCAATCGCAAAAATTGTCCTTTGGGAACAGCTGTTAACCAGGAACGATGGTGACAAGAGTCAAGGGGAATGAAGCTGTTCCTGTTGGTTGGCTTAAAGAATGTAGAGGTGGTAATTCTTCCATTAACAATGTTGATGACCAGATCCAAAAAGTGGATCTGAGTCGAACTAGCTTGATGGCTAAGCACTATACCCCTGTCATTGTTATTAAGGCCCGAAAGGTAGGAAGCAACCGATACTGCATCACCGTCCCATATAAATAGAACATTGTCTATAAATCTTTTCCACATGACAAGCTGGTCAGTGCTGTCCTATAGAACTTCATCTTCCTCCCATTTGGCCATGAAGAGGTTGGCCATACTGGGGGGCAAATTTAGCCCCCATGGCCACCCCCTTCACTTGCAAATAGTGTGCACCATTGTGCCAAAAGTGATTGCGCTCCATTGAGAAGTCCAATAGCTCCATCACAAAATTACATTGTGTGATGGAGATATTGGAGTCCCGATAGAGGAAATTCCGCACCACCTCATGTCCTAGTTGATGGGATATCGAAGTATAGAGTGATGCGACATCAGCTGTCACCAGCATATAGGTATCCTTCCATTCCACCTCACTCAATATATTAAGGACATGTTTAGTGTCCTTAAGGAATGAGGGTGTGCCCATCACCAGTGGCTGAAGATAAAAATCAACATTTACCAACATTTACCAACACGTGATGTTATAGAATCAATGCCACTGATGATAGGCCTTCCCGGGGGGTTCACTAAAGTTTTATGGACTTTTGGCAAAATATATATGACCGGTAACCGGGGGGCCAAGGGAACCAAATGTTCCTTTTCTTTTCTATTTAAAATTCCCATATCATACCCTTTTTCTATTAGTGCACTCAGTTCGCATTATACGCGGCTGTAGGGTCTGATGGCAGAGGACAATAAGTATCCATATCTGAAAGGATTCTATCCATTTCATTAGCATAAGAGTCCTTATCAAGAATGACAATAGCCCCGCCTTTATCCGCGGGGCGTATAATTATGTCCTTCCTATTGCATAACGTCTCTAGTCCTACTTTAATGTTCTGCTGAGCTCGCACCTATCTCAGTTTTAACTTAGTCAAATCACTCAGTACCAAGTCACGAAAAATACTAACATTAGGTGCTGTGTTGCCAGGCGGATTGAACAGCGAAGCGTTTGACAAGCCAGAATGGACCACCACAGATGCTTCCCTGGTCAATTGTCTAGATGAGTTACTCATAATGTATCTTTTAATGTTAAGTTTACGTGTATACTTTTGTACGTCAATAAACGTCTGAAACTTGTCTAGATTAGGAGGTGGGACAAATTTCAAACCTTTATTCAAAGTGGCAAGCTCATCTATTGAAAACTCTTTGGTGCTCAAATTAATGATGCCATTGGTGTCTAAATTCTCCTCCTTTTTGGGGTGAAGTTTCCTCCCCCCTCTGCACCCTCTCTTGCGTCGCCATTCCTTTTGTTTCTTTCTCTGCCAGCCAACTGAAAATCCTGTCTAACACGGTTTTCTCCTGTATGTTGGCTTGGTGAGGGACCAGTATTGTTATAATTACTACCTAGATCCAATGTGTTATCCTCAGTGGTGTTCAACAAGGGTGAAAACCTATTTCTAGTGTTGATATTGACACCATATTGTTCACGTTCATCATTATATTCAAAATGACGGCGTCCAGCTCTGGGATTATATTGGTCAAGATGATGTTGACCACTATTACGACCTTGGTAGTTCATCCGGCCCTCCTGTCTCCAAGGTGGAGGTGAGTGTTGGTATGAACGGGGGAGAGAATTATTACCCCCTCTCATATTCCTTGATTGGCTATGGTGTCGCTGTGACTTTCTCCCTCTAAAAGATTGAGGGTAATTATGATATGATGTATTAGATACAGGGACCCTTACTTCATGAGTCACAGCCAAAGGCCGCGACTCAAGACCAGCAGAGGTGGTGGGGGGATCAGTAGGGGGAGGTGTCTGCCATTTAAAGACCAAGTTGTCTTTATAGTCCTTCCACCTGCACCCGTCCCGGATCCACCTGCACGTTTGAGTTTTTTTGGAGATCTCAAGGGGTTTTCCCCATGTAGAAGGTGTATAGTGTGTAGGGTCAACACACTAAAGGACAGGAGATTGACTGAATTCACTTCAGTAAATACGGGCCTTACATACCCTATCAAATCGTTAATCACATGCACCACCAAATGTGTCGTATATCTTCTCAGGTGCCCCTGTGGGCTGGAATATGTTGGACGCACTATTAGAAAATTGCACGTGAGGTTGGGTGAACATATTGCCAATATCAAACAAGGCTTTGACAAGCACAGTGTCTCCAGACACTATGATCTTGTGCATAACCGTGACCCGATGGGCACTACTTTCATTGGGATAGAGAAACATGTTCCCCATTGGCGTGGCAGCAATGGCAAGAGAACCATCTCCAGATCCGAGACCAACTGGATCTACAGATTGGATTCTCATGCCCCCAATGGCTTGAATATAGAATGGGACATCAACTGTTATATCAATAACAGTTGATGTCCCATTCGGGTTACTGCTTTGTTGATAGCAGTTGATGTTCCATTTGAGGTATTCTGTCCTTCCATCAACCATGGAACTGTCTTCAGTTGTTGTTTTTCTCCATTATTGGTCTCCCTTTTATTTATTTATATATATTTTTTCATTTCGGGTGTCTAGTGATATTTTCATGTTTTTTTTACCTATGATTATATGATTGTGATAAGGATTTAATTATAGACATCCTTATGAGAATTATAATGGGGGAGTCATTCATTGCTATGAAGGATAATACAGGTTGTGATTTTTGGGCTGTATTAACCAACACATATCCTGGAGTTTATTTAAATTTAATACAATTCTTTAACTTTTTCATTTATTTTTTTAATATTGTCTTCTTCTATATATTAATCATTATATATTGGGGAGACATGGTACTGTTTATAAGTTTTAAATGCGTCTTTTGCTGCTAAATGTCTACATTGAAGAATTTTTTACTTGATTATTTAGTTGCCCAGGGATTTTGTAAATGTCCACTAGATGGCGCTATGGTGGTTAGTCTTTTGTTATGTATAAGTTTAGCTAATGTCTCAGCTGTTTACTAATTTGCATCAGGTGTATCCTAAAGACTGGAAGCTTTGGATTAACCAATCAAAATATCCAGCCTAGTCTGAGATAACCAATAGCGCTGCTTTCGGCAGCGCTGCTGGACTATATATTGTGCATGCGTGTACGTGATTACGTACCCCTGATGACGTCAGTTGTGACGAAACGGCCTTAGGGACACAACGTTGTTACGCATCGCGCATGCGCGTACTGTTTTTAAACAGCCTAGGAGCTTTTTTCATTGTCACTTCGCTGTAAGTGTTTTTATTGTATCTTAGCTTAATAAATTGAGCCCCTGTTTTTTCAATCTGCACTATTGGAGTCCCTTCTTGTGTTTTTCTCTTGGAATCCGTGGCTCATTTGTATCTGGCCTCCTGGGAAGGAGCGTTGAAGGAATCCCAGGGAGTTTTTCTTCCACACTGGAGTCCCTGTTACTGTGGACCATTTGTCTGGCGAGGAGAGCGGAAAAACGATCCAGAGAGTTTACCATCCCTGGATACTTTCCACTACTAAGCCTGTATTGACCCCCCTGAGTAAGGGCGGTCGCAGGCTTTCTGGTAAGCCTTCAATTCTTACATCTGGTGGTGGGCTACACTCGAGGTGAACCAAGCAATCCTGAACCCTGCAATAAGCCCTTTCTGGATTTCTTTGGAATTATCATATATTCTTTACTTGAGACACTTATGAACTTATTATTTTCACAATTTTTATTTTTACATATTTTACATATTTTTTTTACATATACCCTTGTGGGTATGGACTCACAGTAACGAGGATTATCACTTATAAGATTTTCATTCCATGTTAACATAAGCTTTTGATGAGCAAATCACGTGTGTTTATATTATATATATATACTGTATCACTTGTTCAGTGTCACATTGTTCATTTATTGTGTACACACCTCCTTTTCACTGAAGATGCCTTATTCATTGGGCACCCAGTGATATTGGGGATTGTGCATAATACATTTTTGGTCATTTTTCTTGATCATTTTTCTTATTATTCTTATTTTTATCTTTTATGTCCAGCGCTACACTGATTTTTGATAGCATATAATATACCAGCGGTAGTATGTGAACACCACCTGTATCTACTGCATAAATTCCAAGATTTCGTATAAACAGTTCATTGCATACGGTGGACCATAATCAAAATAGGGGATTGTAATTCTTTTGGAGTGCACATATCCATGGGTAACTAAACCATCCCCAGATCACCGCGTGCATATCCCCTATCAATGTGAGCTTACCAGAGGTAAGAAAAAGACAAGCCTGTCATCTCCTTTCTCCTTCAGATCGGCTCTTCCACCACCAGAATCCCTCCTCAGTCAAGATATTGCAATGTCATGGTAAACATATGTAGAAAAATAGAAGGGGAGGCTCTCCATAGTGTAAACTTGTTTATTGCAAAGAACCAACAAGAAACCCCCCTAAAATTAATGCGCTTACACAATAGATGTTTAAAAACAGCCTGACATAATCAGCATCGGCTCACCACTGGTTGGAGCTCCGAGCGGCCCGCCCGCTACGATGAGTCCCGGGATGACGCTGCCTGTCTCTAGCTGGTAGGTCACGTGGTCACGCCCTGAAGCGTTTCGTAATTCCGTCTTCAGAGGGCGTGGCCACGCAACATGACTCTATGATTAAATAGCATGGGAGGCGGGTTCCCGCAGCACCATCACCACGGGAACCATCAGACGCATACCCACCCCTCTGTGGAGGGTAAACAACTGCAATGCAACATCCCATCCATCCTTAAGTGCTCACTCTATATCAGCACCATACTAGTAAGCTAATCCTTAACCATGCTTCACAAAATTCATAGTGTATAATATAAATACATTAGGTAATTATGTAATCATTGAACTATATTACCGAAAACCATACAAACCAATATCCCAGCATTGTATTGAAATATTGTTCACAACATCAAACTAAATCTTCTTTTTAGAGAAGTTTGGTTAAAACACACATTATTAAAAATTCTCCAATAGTGATAACTATTATGCCCCGTACACACGGTCGGACTTTGTTCGGACATTCCGACAAAAAAATCCTAGGATTTTTTCCGACGGATGTTGGCTCAAACTTGTTTTGCCTACACACGGTCGCACAAAGTTGTCGGAATTTCCGATTGACAACCATGCAGTCACGTACACCACGTACGACGAGACTAGAAAAGGCCAGTTCAGAACCAAGCGCGGCACCCTTTGGGCTCCTTTTGCTAATCTCGTGTTAGTAAAAGTTTGGTGAGAGACGATTCGCGTTTTTCAGACTCGTGGCTTTCAGATCGTTTTCTGCCATTCAGTTTGTGCTTGTGGGTTTGTATCTGCTCTTCAGTGCGTGCAGTCAGTTCGTATCAGAGTTTTCTGTGTGATCTTGCCTGCTCGTTGCTGTTTTTCAGGTCGCTCTTCACAGGCCTTGCTGTTCTTCAGTGTGTTCTGTTACTTCGTTCTGAGCAGCCGACTGTTTTCTAGCCATGTTTCGTATACATACAGTTCGTGCTGTGCGGGGGCCTGGTGTTGGGGTCCTGACCTTGACACAAGTCCAGTCCATGAACAGGGTGGGGAGGAGTTCATGGACCAAGAATTGGTTGCTTCAGCGTGACCAGTTCTGTCATATGCCTTTGCTCCGTGAGATCCGTGAGAATAATCCTGATGATTTCAGGAACTTTCTCAGGATGACAGACCCCGTGTTTCACCGTTTGTTGGCTTCGCTGACCCCCTATATCAGCAGGTAGGATACCTGCATGAGGCAAGCCATCACTCCGGAGCAGAGGTTGGTCGCTACCCTGCGGTATTTGGCGACAGGGAGAAGCCTGCAGGACCTCAAGTTCTCGACAGGCATCTCCCCCCAGGCTCTTCTTTGTGGACATTTACTGCTTGTGTTTGTTTTAGCTGACCCTGACAGAAATGTGTGGAGTGCAGAAAATGTTGTGATTGTGTAACCTTATACAAAGCACTGTTGGCTGTTATTTACTAAATGCAAAGACACTTTTCACTACAAGTGCACTTGCAACTGCACTGAAACTGCACTTGTAGTGCAAAGTGGATTTGCCCTTAGGAAATTACCCCCATTTTCTCATAAAACAACAATTGCATCACCCCAAAAGTGTTGTAGTGTTGAGACAATAATCCACACATTCTTGATGAGCAATCTTTTTAATACCTGCACAATCACATGTGCATTTACCAAAGGTTTTTCTGACAAACCAACATGTTTGTTGTATAACAATTTTTGTGGTGTCATTATCCAAAATCAAAATGTCCATTTTATAGAAAACAGGCATGTGTAAAACCCACAAGAAAGACACAAATCTTGATCTTACAAAGTTTACATTTGGTAGAAGTTGAAGGCAATATCAGACATGAGTATTTAGGAACTGTGTTTGATATTGCGTTCAGATGGGGGGAAATCACCCCTGGAAAAGCCAAATTTGGAAGATGCACACAAATTTCACAATGTCAACATGTGCGACCTGCCATCACGGGGGATCAGGGGACGTGTTTTGGGGGAGAAAGCCCTTCCTCAACGCGACTTTATAATTGAGGAAGGGGTTGCACCCCCAAAACGCGTCCATTGATCTCCCGTGATGGCAGATAGCACATGTTGACACATTGTGTGCATCCTCCAAATTTGGCTTTGGGAAAAATCACAAAAACATTTCGCACATTGTAGCAGACAAAAGAAGAAAGTGATTTGGAGGGGCTTTAAACTCGCCCCAAAACATCAATGATGTTTTTATATTTTGGAATAACATCATTGATGTTTTGCTTGATGTTTTCCAATTTTAAATTACACCCCATGATCTCCCCGATCACGATCTGGGCACTTTCTGATGTGAAAGGATCTTCATCCACAACCTCACGATCACCTAAAAAGAGAGGAAAAGCAAAATAAATTAGGTCGAAAAAAAATGCCGCCATCCATCTCTTATCGGAGCCTGTGGTCGCAGACACTCACCTGTTGTGGTGACTACTTCCACCATGTCTTCTTCCTCCTGCTCATCTTGTGTTGGGTGGATTTCCCCTTCTTCCAGAGGGGGGGGTCTCTGGTCTCCTCAGATGAGGGGTGTCCTCCGAGTCTTTTCTCCCCTATGTAAAACAAAAATGGTATAATTAGCACACAGATATTTGATGGCAGAACTAGAAAGATGTACAAGAGGATGACTGGTTCTCCTAGGTTAAAGAAGAAAAAGGGCCGTGCCACATCCAGAAGGCTTATTCAGAAAAAGAGGGTTCCCCTAATTTGGATTTTTCCGGCACTTGCATAATATTTATATGGAGTGAGAAAGTACACATTTATATGTAGAATAAAACAATGTTTATATTTATTTAGAAACTTTTCATATTAAAAACAATGCAAACATTTGTGAACAACGAAAACATATTATGTAATACACATGAATCAAGGAAAATTCTGTATCTGTCTGTTAATGGATAACACATTAGATGATAGGGTTCTTTTCAAGTCCGACGCGTTTCGGGGTGTATTCTATTTCAATCCTTCTTCAGGGGCATTGTTTGAAAAGAAAAATTCATCTAAATTGATTAAAAGAATATAATTGATCAATTGCCATATATATCTATCTGTCAATAGTTATTTTTAGGTTCAATGATCCATTGATCACCTACCTGTTTTGTTGTCATTAATTTCTATGCAAAGGGATGATGTCAGTTTCGAACAGGGAGAAGGGGATATTTGCAGGAGGAATGGTGCTTACTTAGATTTTCATAGATGGGGATTGTTGTTCTCTGGGTACTTATATCACATGTGTAGTACTTCCTCCAAGAGGGGGGAAGAACCGAGGAGGGGAGAGGGTTTGTTAGTTATTGTTATGTATATAAAGCTTCACCTACCCCTGCCCTCCACGGATGCATATAGGCCACAGCGGTATACTGGAGCATAGAGGAACAGTCCTATAGATAAAAATTCACATGATTTAAATAAATAATGGGTTCTTACTGAGCAGAGCAAATAATAGTAATTTTTTAATTTTTAATCAGTGTGTAAGAAAAAAATTTTTTACATTGGTAATCTTAGATCTAGTGTACTTTGAAAAAATGATTGTTGTGAAACAGTCCCAATATGCCATTATGGATAGAGAGAGTAGATTCATGAAACTAATATGAAATTTATATTTATACGTTCCCATCATAGTAGCCCATATGATGTATATTTCAGGCATGGTGACAAAGAATTTTCTATTTATATATGTGTACACATGTGTATATCTATATACACACACACATAACATATCTATGTGAGTGGGAGGTCAAGGATTCCTAAGATAATGGCTCAGATGTTGCATCCTTGAATTCTCAAAGATAACAGGCACAGTACATATAGTGGTAAGTAAAAGGACTGTTTCAAAAAAAAGTTGCCAGGTTTACAAGGAAAAAGACCCAGGTTTTGATAACAAAAAAAAAAAAAAGGATTCATTTACCTTGACTCAAACAGTATCCAAGATTGGCCAACCACACATCCCAGCATCCGGCAGGTACAGCGCCTGAGCTGGGAATGAGTGGGGCCAGTCTATATAAGAGACGAGTTCCAATCAGCCGGGGCAATAATTGCGCTCAGCTGACTGGTAATGCTCGTCAGCTGGAGAGCCTCGCTAATGCTCCCTGAGACGGGGATGCGCGGCATCGCCCCCACCGCGCATGCGCGAAGGCAGTTACGTTGGGGCGGCGTCACGCACACCCGTCCCACCGGCACGGGATGCCTCACCGGCGGACTGCGCATGTCCGCCGGAATGGCAATATGGAGGCGGTGGGCAGAGTTGTTGTGTTGCCTTGGTAACCTCCTAAAGAGCCGCCCAGATAAGAACGCTGGGCGGCCTTTCCGTGCCGGGCAACCGCTGGTGGAAAATGCACCCGGGGGGGGCCCGGGAGAGGCAGGCTAAGTGACAACTCACGTACTTAGAGAATTTATTAAAGGTTTAGTAACATGGGGAGGAACGCGTACAATAATGTTTAAGAGTTATGTGTATAAAAGGGTAAGCAGAGAACAACAGATATAATACATAATTGCACATATGTGTGCTTATAAATACTTTATATGAATGATCTGTTTGTAAATGGACAAAAAAGGGAGGAAGGCTAGTTCTTTTCATAAATCTTTCTTTCAGGGGCTAAAAACAATATGCACAATACAGGCTGTTGTAGGTATATTATGACATTTGTAGCAATGAAGCGTATGACATAATCAAAGAGTAAGCATATTATATGTCTCAATATTAGTATTGACATATAGACTAGTAATATCAATACATCTAAAATAAGCAAACAGAGCTCAGTTCACAAACGGTCCGTTGCAGCAATACATCTTACATAAACATTTACATGGAATTTAGCAAACTGAACATATCCTTGAATAGATACTGTTGGGCTATCTGTGCATCCGCACACACGTATCCTCAACTTGGTTATTGCTGGATACCAAGGGATCTCAGTAATGTGACAGTTTCGTATAAAGCAGTATAGGTCTTGGCTTTTAAGAAGTATGGAAGGAACCTTACATAAATGGAAATAAAAATAATAATAATAATAATAATCAAAACTGGCTATTGTCAGGTTGAAACAATTCATAATATAGGAGTCGTATGTGCGAGTACCCAGACAGCCCAAAAGTTTACAAAGAGATGTCAAACACATTATTATTTAATGATATTTAGAGATAGTCAAAGGTGCAAAAAAGGTACAGATGAGGGGCGGAAGATTTATTTTCTTTTTGTATGCTAAAGTAAGTATGGGGAATCTAGTAATTTAGTATGTGGATGTTATTATTTTTCCATTCCGCCGGAGTTGAAGCCTTCGAGGAATGGTTTAAAACAAATAGCATCGTTGAGGCCCGGAGGCAGAGTAGCCTTCAGCAAATAAATCCATTTTAATTCCCTCTGGAGTAAAATTTTGTTCCAGTCGCCCCCCCTGGGATTAGGGTGCACCCGATCCAGAATCAGAAATTTAATTCTGGGGAACTTGCCCCCATGTACCAGGGAGGTGTGGCGACCCAGAGGGAGATAGGGGTCAGAGGTTTGCATCGACACGATGTGTCTGTATGCTCTTTTCCAAAATTCCATTTTAGCTTTACCTATATAAAAGCACCCGCAGTCGCACTGGAGTAAATTTACAACCCCAGTGGTTCTGCAGTTAGCGAAGTGCTTTGGGTAGAATTTTTTGCCGTTTGGAAGATAAGGATTCTTTTGTGTCAGCATGTATCCACAATATCGGCATGAGCCACATATAAATGTTCCTTTGTATTTGCAATGTGTTTTTATTGATTCATTCTTAAATTCACTACTGACTACTCTGTCGCCAATAGATGTGGCTCTCCTGAATGTAAACTGGGGTTTGTTTGGTATTAGATGACCTAGAGATGGATCAAGAGTTAGTAGGTGCCAGTATTTTTCAACTATCTTTCTGATTTGACGGTGTTGCTGATTGTATGTTGTTATGATACGCAGTGAGTTGGTCTCTTTGGGTTTGGAGGTCGGAAAAAGTGTACTCCTAGGTTTATCCCTTACTCTCCTAAAGGATTTTTTTAAAGATGTACGTGTGTATCCTCGTGCCAGTAATCTATCTCGTAAGTTGGCAGCTTCCCTTAAGAATGTGTCATTGTCTGTACAATTTCGTTTGATTCTCAGGTATTGTGAGTAAGGTATAGAATCAATAAGGGGCTGAGGATGGAAACTTGCCGCATGCAGTATGGTGTTTCCTGAGGTGATTTTTCTAAATAGCTTACTAGACAGACCACCTTGTTCATCTTTGTAGATTTCCAGGTCTAGGAAGGTTATCCGATTTTTGTCGGAAGACATAGTAAATGTCAAGTTAAAGTCGTTTTTATTCATTCTAAGTACGCACTGCTCGAGCACATCCAGGGGGCCATTCCAGATGATCAAAATGTCATCTATGTATCTGTACCAACCCATGATGTGGTTGGTATACTGGAAAAGGTTATCGTCAGACAAAAAGGTTTTCTCCCACTCCCCCAGGTACAGGTTGGCATACGATGGGGCACAACAGGTCCCCATCGCTACCCCCCTGCACCTGGAGGTAGTGGGAGCCATCAAAAGTAAACACGTTGTGAGTAAGGATGTGCTCGAGCAGTGCGACGATGAACTCATTATATGTAAGATCTAAGTTTGGATTTTGTTGGAGTATGTGTCTGATTGCTGCCAGTCCACGTTCGTGTGGGATAGAGCTGTAGAGCGTCTCCACGTCAATTGTGACTAGAAGCGCTTGATCTGGTACATACAGCTGGTCTAAGATTTGTAGGAGGTGGCTCGTGTCTTTTACATAGGATGTCAGTGAGACCACGAATGGTCTTAAGTGTTCATCAATTAGTTTACTGGCATTGGCTCAATTAGCGACAATGCCAGTAAACTAATTGATGAACACTTAAGACCATTCGTGGTCTCACTGACATCCTATGTAAAAGACACGAGCCACCTCCTACAAATCTTAGACCAGCTGTATGTACCAGATCAAGCGCTTCTAGTCACAATTTACGTGGAGACGCTCTACAGCTCTATCCCACACGAACGTGGACTGGCAGCAATCAGACACATACTCCAACAAAATCCAAACTTAGATCTTACATATAATGAGTTCATCGTCGCACTGCTCGAGCACATCCTTACTCACAATGTGTTTACTTTTGATGGCTCCCACTACCTCCAGGTGCAGGGGGTATCGATGGGGACCTGTTGTGCCCCATCGTATGCCAACCTGTACCTGGGGGAGTGGGAGAAAACCTTTTTGTCTGACGATAACCTTTTCCAGTATACCAACCACATCATGGGTTGGTACAGATACATAGACGACATTTCGATCATCTGGAATGGCCCCCTGGATGTGCTCGAGCAGTGCGTACTTAGAATGAATAAAAACGACTTTAACTTGACATTTACTATGTCTTCCGACAAAAATCGGATAACCTTCCTAGACCTGGAAATCTACAAAGATGAACAAGGTGGTCTGTCTAGTAAGCTATTTAGAAAAATCACCTCAGGAAACACCAAGTTTCCATCCTCAGCCCCTTATTGATTCTATACCTTAATCACAATACCTGAGAATCAAACGAAATTGTACAGACAATGACACATTCTTAAGGGAAGCTGCCAACTTACGAGATAGATTACTGGCACGAGGATACACACGTACATCTTTAAAAAAATCCTTTAGGAGAGTAAGGGATAAACCTAGGAGTACACTTTTTCAGACCTCCAAACCCAAAGAGACCAACTCACTGCGTATCATAACAACATACAATCAGCAACACCGTCAAATCAGAAAGATAGTTGAAAAATACTGGCACCTACTAACTCTTGATCCATCTCTAGGTCATCTAATACCAAACAAACCCCAGTTTACATTCAGGAGAGCCACATCTATTGGCGACAGAGTAGTCAGTAGTGAATTTAAGAATGAATCAATAAAAACACATTGCAAATACAAAGGAACATTTATATGTGGCTCATGCCAATATTGTGGATACATGCTGACACAAAAGAATCCTTATCTTCCAAAGGGCAAAAAATTCTACCCAAAGCACTTCGCTAACTGCAGAACCACTGGGGTTGTATATTTACTCCAGTGCGACTGCGGGTGCTTTTATATAGGTAAAACTAAAATGGAATTTTGGAAAAGAGCATACAGACACATCGTGTCGATGCAAACCTCTGACCTCGATCTCCCTCTGGGTCGCCACACCTCCCTGGTACATGGGGGCAAGTTCCCCAGAATTAAATTTCTGATTCTGGATCGGGTGCACCCTAATCCCAGGGGGGGCGACTGGAACAAAATTTTACTCCAGAGGGAATTAAAATGGATTTATTTGCTGAAGGCTACTCTGCCTCCGGGCCTCAACGATGCTATTTGTTTTAAACCATTCCTCGAAGGCTTCAACTCCGGCGGAATGGAAAAATAATAACATCCACATACTAAATTACTAGATTCCCCATACTTACTTTAGCATACAAAAAGAAAATAAATCTTCCGCCCCTCATCTGTACCTTTTTTGCACCTTTGACTATCTCTAAATATCATTAAATAATAATGTGTTTGACATCTCTTTGTAAACTTTTGGGCTGTCTGGGTACTCGCACATACGACTCCTATATTATGAATTGTTTCAACCTGACAATAGCCAGTTTTGATTATTATTATTATTATTATTATTTTTATTTCCATTTATGTAAGGTTCCTTCCATACTTCTTAAAAGCCAAGACCTATACTGCTTTATACGAAACTGTCACATTACTGAGATCCCTTGGTATCCAGCAATAACCAAGTTGAGGATACGTGTGTGCGGATGCACAGATAGCCCAACAGTATCTATTCAAGGATATGTTCAGTTTGCTAAATTCCATGTAAATGTTTATGTAAGATGTATTGCTGCAACGGACCGTTTGTGAACTGAGCTCTGTTTGCTTATTTTAGATGTATTGATATTACTAGTCTATATGTCAATACTAATATTGAGACATATAATATGCTTACTCTTTGATTATGTCATACGCTTCATTGCTACAAATGTCATAATATACCTACAACAGCCTGTATTGTGCATATTGTTTTTAGCCCCTGAAAGAAAGATTTATGAAAAGAACTAGCCTTCCTCCCTTTTTTGTCCATTTACAAACAGATCATTCATATAAAGTATTTATAAGCACACATATGTGCAATTATGTATTATATCTGTTGTTCTCTGCTTACCCTTTTATACACATAACTCTTAAACATTATTGTACGCGTTCCTCCCCATGTTACTAAACCTTTAATAAATTCTCTAAGTACGTGAGTTGTCACTTAGCCTGCCTCTCCCGGGCCCCCCCCGGGTGCATTTTCCACCAGCGGTTGCCCGGCATGGAAAGGCCGCCCAGCGTTCTTATCTGGGCGGCTCTTTAGGAGGTTACCAAGGCAACACAACAACTCTGCCCACCGCCTCCATATTGTCACTCTGGCGGACATGCGCAGTCCGCCGGTGAGGCATCCCGTGCCGGTGGGACGGGTGTGCGTGACGCCGCCCCAACGTAACTGCCTTCGCGCATGCACGGTGGGGGCGATGCCGCGCATCCCCGTCTCAGGGAGCATTAGCGAGGCTCTCCAGCTGACGAGCATTACCAGTCAGCTGAGCGCAATTATTGCCCCGGCTGATTGGAACTCGTCTCTTATATAGACTGGCCCCACTCATTCCCAGCTCAGGCGCTGTACCTGCCGGATGCTGGGATGTGTGGTTGGTCAATCTTGGATACTGTTTGAGTCAAGGTAAATGAATCCTTTTTTTTTTTTTGTTATCAAAAACTGGGTCTTTTTCCTTTTAAACCTGGCAACTTTTTTTGAAACAGTCCTTTTGCTTACCACTATATGTACTGTGCCTGTTATCTTTGAGAATTCAAGGATGCAACATCTGAGCCATTATCTTAGGAATCCTTGACCTCCCACTCACATAGATATGTTATGTGTGTGTGTATATAGATATACACATGTGTACACATATATAAATAGAAAATTCTTTGTCACCATGCCTGAAATATACATCATATGGGCTACTGTGATGGGAACGTATAAATATAAATTTCATATTAGTTTCATGAATCTACTCTCTCTATCCATAATGGCATATTGGGACTGTTTCACAACAATCATTTTTTCAAAGTACACTAGATCTAAGATTACCAATGTAAAAAAATTTTTTCTTACACACTGATTAAAAATTAAAAAATTACTGTTATTTGTTCTGCTCAGTAAGAACCCATTATTTATTTAAATCATATGAATTTTTATCTATAGGACTGTTCCTCTATGCTCCAGTATACCGCTGTGGCCTATATGCATCCGTGGAGGGCAGGGGTAGGTGAAGCTTTATATACATAACAATAACTAACAAACCCTCTCCCCTCCTCGGTTCTTCCCCCCTCTTGGAGGAAGTACTACACATGTGATATAAGTACCCAGAGAACAACAATCTCCATCTATGAAAATCTAAGTAAGCGCCATTCCTCCTGCAAATATCCCCTTCTCCCTGTTCGAAACTGACATCATCCCTTTGCATAGAAATTAACGACAACAAAACAGGTAGGTGATCAATGGATCATTGAACCTAAAAAAAACTATTGACAGATAGATATATATGGCAATTGATCAATTATATTCTTTTAATCAATTTAGATGAATTTTTCTTTTCAAACAATGCCCCTGAAGAAGGATTGAAATAGAATACACCCCGAAACGCGTCGGGCTTGAAAAGAACCCTATCATCTAATGTGTTATCCATTAACAGACAGATACAGAATTTTCCTTGATTCATGTGTATTACATAATATGTTTTCGTTGTTCACAAATGTTTGCATTGTTTTTAATATGAAAAGTTTCTAAATAAATATAAACATTGTTTTATTCTACATATAAATGTGTACTTTCTCACTCCATATAAATATTATGCAAGTGCCGGAAAAATCCAAATTAGGGGAACCCTCTTTTTTTGAACTAGAAAGATGAAACATTGCTTGGAAGTGGGTTACAATGATCTATTTTAGCAGAGTTCCAAGATGTAGCTTTTTTAGTGTCCTTTGTCAAGCTGCAATACTTTACCTGTTTGGTACAAGCTTCACAGATGTAGCCCCCCCCTATAGTATACACTGGAGCACCTGTGTGGCCCCCCTAATAAAAAGGGTGTTCTGGGGTCCCACACTAGTGCTCCAGTGTCCAGATGTGAAAACAGCTGCTGAGTGTCCTCTCCTTACACAGAATCTAGTTTGCATTTCATTCTAGTAACCAAGCCATCTACACAACCCAATTCTTTGAAGACAAGTATAGGGCGTCAAAATGGTGGCCAAATGCATATGGCCTAAACAATGGTATTTTATAGTCCGAAATAAAAATGTGTGATCCGAACGAATAATGTGCCCATGGACATGAAAGTTGCCATTTTAAACTGTACAACAGTTCCTAAAAGCACATGGAGCAGCACGAACGTAATAAACACAAGAACAATAGGAACACAGCACAACTACTTACTTTTTTGCAGCACTCTCCGGATCTTTCTGTACTGCTCATGTTCTCGTAATTTCAGGTCCGACCACCGCTTCCTGAGCTGATCTTTCGATCGTCGTACCCCGAATTTCCGGTGCAGACTCCTGACCACTTTCGCCATGATCTTGGCCTTTCGGACATTGTGGTTGGGGTAAGACCCATACTTTCCATCATAGTCGGCCTTCTTCAGGATGTCCAACATTTCCAACATCTCCCCAAAGGACATATTTGAGTCCTTTAATCTCCTTCTGGATTGGGACGTTTCAGGCTCCGGCCTTTCCTCCTCCTCCTCCTCCTCCTCGTTGCTCCAATTATCAGGATCCTGCTGTCTCTCCGCCATGTGCTCTTCCTCCACTGCGCCGAATGAAAAGGGGAGGGGAATAGAATAGAAAGAACGTCAGGGGCGGGCGGAGTTATACGCATGCGCAGTGTGTATAAATCGTAACGCGCGCGTCTTACGTACGATCTGTGAGCGGAGGAAGGAGCATCGGAGACGCCGATCGTGCTAACGAAGGTAGGATCTAAACTTGGGCCTATACTGCTTCGAAATGGAAGCCTATATTGTAACAAGATTAGGGGAGTTTGGCCTGACATTAGGGTTTGTCTTGTGTTGTGTCTTGCAGAGAAAATGGATGGGTTCAATGACCACAATTTCCTGCCCCTGTTCATAGACAAGTACAGGGAGCTGCCCTGTCTGTGGCAGGTGAGACACCCCCACTATAATCACAAACAGAAGAGGCAGGCAGCGCTGGAGAAACTGCTGGAGTTGGTGAAGCCGGTGGTCCCCACGGCAACCATCCCTTATTTAAAAGCCAAAATTGGTGGCCTGAGGAGCACTTATCTTAGGGAGCGCAAGAAGGTCACAGATTCCCAGAGGTCCGGAGCTGCAGCAGATGACATTTATGTCCCCAGGCTGTGGTACTACGAGAGACTGTGATTTCTGTCAGACCACACTGAAGTCAGGGAATCCCTCTCTACTCTTCCTTCCACTCTTCCTTCCATCCCAGCTGAGGCTTCCGATGTCCAACCTGGGCCTTCCAGCCAGGAAGAAGTGGAGGAGCCCAGCTGGAGTCAGGTATAGCATTCTTCTACAGATTTCTGGGCAATAAATAAATGATGTTTACTAGATGTTATTATTGATCATTAATTGCTGATTAAAAAAAGTGTTTTACATATCAATAGACAGTAGTGGGCACCAAAAATTGGGACAAGAATGCAAAATGCTGGGCTCAGAAGGATAGTCTGTTATATTTGTTAACATTCAATTTGCAGCAGTCAGGAGGTGAAAATTGTTTGTGATTGATGTAAAAAAAACTAAAACTATGTCCCTTTTTCATACACAGGAAGACCTCAGCCAGGAGGAGGCTGTGGAATGTGGCAGTCAGGAGGAGGCGGGGATTATTAGTGTCAGCCAGGAGGAGGCGGGGATTAGTGGCAGCTAGGAGGAGGCGAGGCTAAGTGTCAGCCAAGAGAAGCCTGGGACAAGTCGCAGCCTGACTGAGTCTCAGGTTCCTCCCCTCTGCCTTCCATACAAAAGGGCCAGGAAGGCCACTCCCAGTCCTGTGCAGGATTCAGCATACAGGCTGATCCAGGAGGCTTCTGCGTCCCTCAGAGCCTTACCCAGTCCTGAAGAGGCCTTTGCCTGCATGGCTGCCACCAAATTGCTGGGCATGCAGGAGGGCCAACGCAAGATCTCTGAGGACCTGATTTATAAAGTCCTACGTAAGGGGGAGAGTGGGGAACTGACACACAAGACGGATGTCATTGAGATCGACGATCCTCCTCCTCCTCCTGCTGCCACAACTCCACCACCACAGCCAAAGGCTGGAAGGAAGCGTGGAAGGAAGACCTGAGAGTGATTGCCCTGGGTTCAGTCTGGTCTGACAGAAGATGCAGTCTCTCGTATGACCACAGCCTGGGGACACAGATGTCATCTGCTGCTTTCCGGATCTCTGGGACTTCTGGACCAGACTGCCCTCCCTTAGATAAGGACTCCTCAGGCCACCAATTTTGCTTTTAAATAATTGATGGCTGCCCTGGGGGTCCAAGGCTTCGCCCACTTCTGCAGTTTCTCCAGCGTTGCCTCCCTCTTTGTTTATAGTTGTGAGCCCTTAATAAAAATTTTTAGGTAAATTCTACTCTCCTGGGTATGTTTTCATCCAAAAAGGACAGTTTGTTGGTGACGATTCAGGTACATTTCTAAAGTACAATGTTAAATTAACAAGGGACAACAACACCAAACAATCTCCTACAGATTAAATAGAACAACATATCAATGGTGTTGTGGGAACTTGTCACAAAAAACACACAAACATTTTCAGGAGTACAAATCAAAATCACCAAAAAAAAAAATTAAAAAAGAGAAACACAAAAAAAGATTCTACATTAAAGTAACAAAAAATAAATAAAATTATGTTGTCAGATGTGAGAAATCAAAATATATTGAGGGAATCCCGATAAATAGTAACGAAAGAAGTTTGTGAGAAGTGTGTGTGAATATGAGCATCAAAACGACTTAATTCTTGTCACATTATAAAGAAGAAGAGAGTGCGCTGTATTAAACCATTTTGAACATTGCAGCGTGACAAAAGTGCTGTATCCATTGCGAAAAGCTAAGTTTACCAGAACGAGCTGTCCCGTGTCGGAATTTCTTCTGAGCATGCGTGGCACTTTGTGCGTCGGAACAGGCCACACATGGTCGCAATTGACGCGATCGGATTTTGTTGTCGGAAAATTTTATCTCCTGCTGTCCAACTTTGTATGTCAGAAAATCCAATGGAAAATGTTCGATGGAGCCCACACACGGTCGGAATTTCCGACAACACGCTCCGATCGGACAATGTCCATCGGAAAATCCGACCGTGTGTACGGGGCATAACACAGTAAAATTTAAATAAAAAATGCAGTATCAATATACATAGCTAAAATACCCAATAGCTTAACTGAAAATAAGAATAGGTAATGTGCCTTTGTGTCAAGTACTAATTCACGTAAAAAATGACCAGCGCCCTGGAAAATCTATGTGAAAGAATTTTGAAGAAATTTTGGTTCGGGGTTACCCTTTATATTTATACCAGACCCAAAGGACCTGGTAATGGACTGGGGGGATCCCGTGCTCTTTTTTTTAATGAGTTTTATCTT
Organism: Aquarana catesbeiana; assembly: GCF_042186555.1. Taxonomy (NCBI): domain Eukaryota; kingdom Metazoa; phylum Chordata; class Amphibia; order Anura; family Ranidae; genus Aquarana; species Aquarana catesbeiana. Next base: position 755,666,562 of record NC_133324.1, read on the forward strand.
TATTGCCAAACCACGACAATTCATTACAGCCTCGATCAGTTTTAAATGACTGCATTGTTTAGTAGTCACATCTTTGGTAGCACACTTTAATCAATGTGCAAAGAGATTTATATGTCAGTGTAGCCCTACACTTATGTTAATCACCCAAGATCAATCCACAAATAATCGCTAGCTATAGGAAACATCTCCCTTGTATACCCAGCCTTACACTGTATGGTATTTCCTACTGGATAAGAAACTTAGAACACAGCTGTCTTATTTATTAAATATGTTCCAGTTCTCATTCTTTAACCCTCTATTTTCTTTAAGTATTATCATTGTTTATCACCACACTCAAGCTACTGTGTATTCTAAGATCTGCCAAAAGCTTTAAATGACACTTACTGTAGATATACTTCATGACAGAATACTTTTTCCATTTAAAATCATCATTAATTAACCAGAGCACAGGCCAGATTCATGTTTATAATGCACATATAGTGGGGACGGAAAGTATTCAGACCCCCTTAAATTTTTCACTCTTTGTTATATTGCAGCCATTTGCTAAAATTATTTAAGTTCATTTTTTTCCTCATTAATGTACACACAACACCCCATATTGACAGAAAAACACAGAATTGTTGACCTTTTTGCAGATTTATTAAAAAAGAAAAACTGAAATATCACATGGTCCTAAGTATTTAGACCCTTTGCTCAGTATTTAGTAGAAGCACCCTTTTCATCTAATACAGCGATTAGTCTTTTTGGGAAAGATACAACAAGTTTTTCACATCTGGATTTAGGGATCCTCTGACATTCCTCCTTGCAGATCCTCTCCAGTTCTGTCAGGTTGGATGGTAAACGTTGGTGGACAGCCATTTTTAGGTCTCTCCAGAGATTCTCAATTGGGTTTAAGTCAGGGCTCTGGCTGGGCCATTCAAGAACAGTCACAGAGTTGTTGTGAAGCCACTCCTTCATTATTTTAGCTGTGTGCTTAGGGTCATTGTCTTGTTGGAAGGTAAACCTTTGGCCCAGTCTGAGGTCCTGAGCACTCTGGAGAAGGTTTTCATCCAGGATATCCCTGTACTTGGCCGCATTCATCTTTCCCTCGATTGCAACCAGTCGTCCTGTCCCTGCAGCTGAAAAACACCCCACAGCATGATGCTGCCACCACCATGCTTCACTGTTGGGACTGTAGTGGACAGGTGATGAGCAGTGCCTGGCTTTCTCCACAATACCGTTTAGAAATAAGGCCAAAAAATTTTATTTTGGTCTCATCAGACCAGAGAAACTTATTTCTCGCCATCTTGGCGTCCTTCGGGTGTTTTTTTTAGCAAACTCAATGCAGGCTTTCATGTGTCTTGCACTGAGGAGAGGCTTCCATCGGGCCACTCTGCCATAAAGCCCCGACTGGTGGAGGGCTGCAGTGATGGTTGACTTTCTACAACTTTCTCCCATCTCCCGACTGCATCTCTGGAGCTCAGCCACAGTAATCTTTGGGTTCTTCTTTACCTCTCTCACCAAGGCTCTTCTCAGCCGATAGCTCAGTTTGGCTGGACGGCCAGCTCTAGGAAGGGTTCTGGTCGTCCCAAACATTTTCCATTTAAGGATTATGGAAGCCACTGTGCTCTTAGGAACCTTAAGTGCAGCAGAATTTTTTTGTAACCTTGGCCAGATCTGTGCCTTGCCACAGTTCTGTCTCTGAGCTCTTCAGGCAGTTTCTTTGACCTCATGATTCTCTTTTGCTCTGACATGCACTGTGAGCTGTAAGGTCTTATATAAACAAGTGTGTGGCTTTCCTAATCAGTATAATCAAACACAGCTGGACTCAAATGAAGGTGTAGAACCATTTCAAGGATGATCAGAAGAAATGGACAGCACCTGAGTTAAATATGAGTGTCACAGCAATGGGTCTCAATACTTAGGACCATGTGATATTTCAGTTTTTCTTTTTTAATAAATCTGCAAAAAATGTCAACAATTCTGTGTTTTCTGTCAATATGTGGTGCTGTGTTTACATTAATGAGGAAAAAAATGAACTTAAAGAGGGAGTCCACCTAAACAAAAATTATTAAAAGCCAGCAGCTACAAAGACTTTTAATAAATGAACACTTACCTGTCCTGGAGTCCAGCGATGTCAGCAGCTGAAGCCTATCAATAGCTTGGCTCTCGGCTGCTGCCGCCACCATTCTCAGTGAGGGAATCAGGAAGTGAAGCGTTGCGGCTTCACTTCTCGGTTCCCTACTGCTCATGCGCGAGTCACGCTAGACGTTCTCAGTGGTCCCCGCTATCTCCTGGTACCTGTGTGTTTCCCAGGAGACAGCGGGGGGTGCGGGAGGGGGCGTGACTCCCGCGGGAGTCTATACCGGGAAGTGGGTGCAGATACCTGTATTATACAGGTATCTGCACCCCCTCCCCCCTGACAGGTGCCAAATATGACACCGGAGGGGGGGAGGAATCCGATGAGCGGAAGTTCCACTTCTGGGTCTTCTTACTTTCCGTCCCCTCTGTATACAAGACCAGTCTTTCCACTCCAGTTGTGGGAATTAGAAATGTCTTTCCATAGGACAGATTGGCCCCATATGTCAAACTCTATGTAACATACCAGACTTATCCTAGCCTTAGATGTGTTTTGTCTGATTGTTACTGGAGGTCTGAACTCTGTCTTTTGAAGACTGAATATCCTCCAAAAAAATACAGATACTCCTTGTTTAATGACTTACCTGTTTAACGACCACTCAGACTTACGACCAGCTCCCCTCACCCGAACGACGCGCTATATGACCTGGTCATTGGAACGGAACCTGGACATTAAGTGAGGAGTACCTGTAATTTCCTTTTGTACCTCAATGGTTTACCAGCACCTTTTGGAGTGTTTCTCCATGGGGCAGTCATAAAGTGTGTTTCAACTTTTACAGCCTAATTGTGCTAACACATACTTTTTATTTGTTACATTTTCTGGCATAACTTAAAACGTAGATGCTTTTTTCTGATAACTTTAGCACAGACAAATCCTACTTAGCTCCCTTTAGTTATGTGGGGCTGGGAGCTGTGTTTGCCATAAATAACCCTGTCTGTTTTGTGTTGTCAGATTGTATTACCAGTGGTAAACTAAATTTAAACACTGTCAGTCCTAACAAAGTATTAAAGATTTGGAAGCTAGGCTTTTCCATTGTATGTTAATGAGAGGAAGCTGAACCTGTTCTAAGCCATTCCACTGGGACAGACTGATTCTGAATTTGTTCAGAAATGCTTGCAGTCAGTCGATGCACCATCTCCGAGGAAATAGCTAAAAGGTAAGAAACATTACAAAAATGTATCAATTTTTTTTTACACAAATCAGTATACATCAAAATCTGTATTCCATCCCTGCAGGTGCACAGTGGGAAATTGATCAATCCACCAGACCTCTCTTTTTTTAAGAATAAAAATTCTGTCTCTGTCCCTTATGACTTATGGCTCATGGCTAGGGATGAGCCGAACACCCCCCTGTTCGGTTCGCACCAGAACATGCGAACAGGAAAAAAGTTCGTTCGAACATGCGAACACCGTTAAAGTCTATGGGACACGAACATGAATAATCAAAAGTGCTAATTTTCAAGGCTTATATGCAAGTTATTGTCATAAAAAGTGTTTGGGGACCTGGGTCCTGCCCCAGGGGACATGGATCAATGCAAAAAAAAGTTTTAAAAACGGCCGTTTTTTCAGGAGCAGTGATTTTAATAATGCTTAAAGTCAAACAATAAAAGTGTAATATCCCTTTAAATTTCGTACCTGGGGGGTGTCTATAGTGTGCCTGTAAAGGGGCGCATGTTTCCTGTGTTTAGAACAGTCTGACAGCAAAATGACATTTTGAAGGAAAAAACTCATTTAAAACTACCCGCGGCTATTGCATTGCCGACAATACACATAGAAGTTCATTGATAAAAACGGCATGGGAATTCCCCAAAGGGGAACCCCGAACCAAAATTAAAAAAAAAAAATGACGTGGGGGTCCCCCTAAATTCCATACCAGGCCCTTCAGGTCTGGTATGGATATTAAGGAGAACCCCGGCCAAAATTTAAAAAAAAAAAATGACGTGGGGTTCCCCCTAAATTCCATACCAGACCCTTCAGGTCTGGTATGGATTTTAAGGGGAACCCCACGCCAAAAAAAAAAAAAAAAACGGCGTGGGGTCCCCCCAAAAATCCATACCAGACCCTTATCCGAGCACGCAACCTGGCAGGCCGCAGGAAAAGAGGGGGGGACAAGAGTGCGGCCCCCCTCCCTCCTGAACCGTACCAGGCCACATGCCCTCAACATTGGGAGGGTGCTTTGGGGTAGCCCCCCAAAACACCTTGTCCCCATGTTGATGAGGACAAGGGCCTCATCCCCACAACCCTGGCCGGTGGTTGTGGGGGTCTGCGGGCGGGGGGCTTATCGGAATCTGGAAGCCCCCTTTAACAAGGTGACCCCCAGATCCCGGCCCTCCCCCCTGTGTGAAATGGTAAGGGGGTACATAAGTACCCCTACCATTTCACGAAAAAAGTGTCAAAAATGTTAAAAATGACAAGAGACAGTTTTTGACAATTCCTTTATTTAAATGCTTCTTCTTTCTTCTATCTTGCTTCATCTTCTGGTTCTTCTGGCTCTTCTGGTTCTTCTGGTTCTTCCTCCGGCGTTCTCGTCCAGCATCTCCTCCGCGGCGTCTTCTGTCTTCTTCTCCTCGGGCCGCTCCGCACCCATGGCATGGGGGGGAGGCTCCCGCTCTTCTCTTCTTCTCTTCTTCTTTTCTTCTTTTCTTCTTTTCTTCTCTTCTTCTCTTCTTCTTCATTTTCTTCCCCGGGCCGCTCCGCAATCCATGCTGACATGGAGGGAGGCTCCCGCTGTGTGACGGCGCTCCTCGTCTGACAGTTCTTAAATAACGGGAGGGCGGGGCCACCCGGTGACCCCGCCCCCCTCTGACGCACGGTGAATTGACGGGACTTCCCTGTGGCATTCCCCGTGACGTCACAGGGAAGTCCCGTCAATTCACCGTGCGTCAGAGGGGGGCGGGGTCACCGGGTGGCCCCGCCCCCCCGTTATTTAAGAACTGTCAGACGAGGAGCACCGTCACACAGCGGGAGCCTCCCTCCATGTCAGCATGGATTGCGGAGCGGCCCGGGGAAGAAAATGAAGAAGAAGAGAAGAAGAGAAGAAAAGAAGAAAAGAAGAAAAGAAGAAGAGAAGAAGAGAAGAGCGGGAGCCTCCCCCCCATGCCATGGGTGCGGAGCGGCCCAAGGAGAAGAAGACAGAAGACGCCGCGGAGGAGATGCTGGACGAGAACGCCGGAGGAAGAACCAGAAGAACCAGAAGAGCCAGAAGAACCAGAAGATGAAGCAAGATAGAAGAAAGAAGAAGCATTTAAATAAAGGAATTGTCAAAAACTGTCTCTTGTCATTTTTAACATTTTTGACACTTTTTTCGTGAAATGGTAGGGGTACTTATGTACCCCCTTACCATTTCACACAGGGGGGGGGCGGGATCTGGGGGTCACCTTGTTAAAGGGGGCTTCCAGATTCCGATAAGCCCCCCGCCCGCAGACCCCCACAACCACCGGCCAGGGTTGTGGGGATGAGGCCCTTGTCCTCATCAACATGGGGACAAGGTGTTTTGGGGGGCTACCCCAAAGCACCCTCCCAATGTTGAGGGCATGTGGCCTGGTACGGTTCAGGAGGGAGGGGGGGCCGCACTCTTGTCCCCCCCTCTTTTCCTGCGGCCTGCCAGGTTGCGTGCTCGGATAAGGGTCTGGTATGGATTTTTGGGGGGACCCCACGCCGTTTTTTTTTTTTTTTTTGGCGCGGGGTTCCCCTTAAAATCCATACTAGACCTGAAGGGTCTGGTATGGAATTTAGGGGGAACCCCACGTCATTTTTTTTTTTAAATTTTGGCCGGGGTTCCCCTTAATATCCATACCAGACCTGAAGGGCCTGGTATGGAATTTAGGGGGACCCCCACGTCATTTTTTTTTTTTAATTTTGGTTCGGGGTTCCCCTTTGGGGAATTCCCATGCCGTTTTTATCAATGAACTTCTATGTGTATTGTCGGCAATGCAATAGCCGCGGGTAGTTTTAAATGAGTTTTTTCCTTCAAAATGTCATTTTGCTGTCAGACTGTTCTAAACACAGGAAACATGCGCCCCTTTACAGGCACACTATAGACACCCCCCAGGTACGAAATTTAAAGGGATATTACACTTTTATTGATTGACTTTAAGTATTATTAAAATCACTGCTCCTGAAAAAACGGCCGTTTTTAAAACTTTTTTTTGCATTGATCCATGTCCCCTGGGGCAGGACCCAGGTCCCCAAACACTTTTTATGACAATAACTTGCATATTAGCCTTTAAAATTAGCACTTTTGATTTCTCCCATAGACTTTTAAAGGGTGTTCCGCAGCATTCGAATTTGCCGCGAACACCCCAAATTGTTCGCTGTTCGGTGAACTTGCGAACAGCCAATGTTCGAGTCGAACATGAGTTCGACTCGAACACGAAGCTCATCCCTACTCATGGCGCATCATCCAGAACCACAGAAGTAGGTCTGTCTCTAAATGCCCCTTTTTATGCAGAGTGTTTAGACAGTGGTAATGACAATTGTTTCTTCTGAATCATATGACGATGAGAAATGTTATTTTTAATTTTTGTGTATATATATATATACACAGTGGGGCAAAAAAGTATTTAGTCAGCCACCAATTGTGCAAGTTCTCCCACTTAAAAAGATGAGAGGCCTGTAATTGTCATCATAGGTATACCTCAACTATGAGAGACAAAATGTGGAAACAAATCCAGACAATCACATTGTCTGATTTTTGAAAGAATTTATTTGCAAATTATGGTGGAAAATAAGTATTTGGTCACCTACAAACAAGCAAGATTTCTGTCTCTCACATACCTGTATCTTCTTCTTTAAGAGGCTCCTCTGTCCTCCACTCATTACCTGTATTAATGGCATCTGTTTGAACTTGTTGTCAGTATAAAAGACACCTGTCCACAACCTCAAACAGTCACACTCCAAACTCCACTATGGTGAAGACCAAAGAGCTGTCGAAGGACACCAGAAACAAAATTGCAGACTTGCACCAGGCTGGGAAGACTGATTCTGCAATAGGCAAGCAGCTTGGTGTGAAGAAATCAACTGTGGGAGCAATAATTAGAAAATGGAAGACATACAAGACCACTGATAATCTCCCTCGATCTGGGGCTCCACGCAAGATCTCACCCCGGGGGGTCAAAATGATCACAAGAATGGTGAGCAAAAATCCCAGAACCACACGGGGGACCTAGTAAATGACCTACAGAGAGCTGGGACCAATGTAACAAAGGCTACCATCAGTAACACACTATGCCGTCAGGGACTCAGATCCTGCAGTGCCAGACGTGTCCCCCTGCTTAAGCCAGTACATGTCCGGGTCCGTCTGAGGTTTGCTAGAGAGCATTTGGATGATCCAGAAGAGGATTGGGAGAATGTCATATGGTCAGATGAAACCAAAGTAGAATTGTTTGGTAGAAACACAACTCGTGTTTGGAGGAGAGAGAATGCTTAGTTGCAACCAAAGAACACCATACCTACTGTGAAGCATTGGGGTTGCAACATCATGCTTTGGGGCTGTTTCTCTGCAAAGGGAACAGGACGACTGATCCGTGTACATAAAAGAATGAATGTGGCCATGTATCGTGAGATTTTGAGTGCAAACCTCCTCCCATCAGCAAGGCATTGAAGATGAAACGTGGCTGGGTCTTTCAGCATGACAATGATCCCAAACACACTGCCTGGGCAATGCAGGAGTGGCTTCGTAAGAAGCATTTCAAGGTCCTGGAGTGGCCTAGCCAGTCTCCAGATCTCAACCCCATAGAAAACCTTTGGAGGGAGTTGAAAGTTCGTGTTGCCCAGCGACAGCCCCAAAACATCACTGCTCTAGAGGAGATCCGCATGGAGAATGGGCCAACATACCAGCAACAGTGTGTGACAACCTTGTGAAGACTTACAGAAAACGTTTGACCTCTGTCATTGCCAACAAAGGATATATAACAAAGTATTGAGATGAACTTTTGATATTGACAAAATATTTATTTTCCACTATAATTTGCAAATACATTCTTTCAAAACTTAGACAATGTGATTGTTTGTATTTGTTTCCACATTTTGTCTCTCGTAGTTGAGGTATACCTATGATGACAATTACAGGCCTCTCTCATCTTTTTAAGTGGGAGAACTTCCACAATTAGTGGCTGACTAAATACTTTTTTGCCCCAATATATATATATATATATATATATATATATATATATATATATATATATATTCAGTATATAAATATATATGAATCCAGTTTTAGGTTTACTGGATCGTTAGGACTTTCAGTTGTTCATGCATTCAAAAAGTACATTTTTACCTATACCAGTCCACTGGTTACAATTTATTCAGACTCATTCTGGCAGTACCTCCTACTGGCAAATTTCCCTTTTATGCAAGACAGCTTCGTTACATCTATGTTTATACCAATCTATAAATTTTACAAAACCTTCAAAAGATGTCAAGCATTTATGGAGTAATTACATTTCAGTTATTGAGGAAATATGAATAATGACTTCAAATATATTTTCATGACCCTAAACTTTTGGAAAAACCAACCGCACTTAAAACTTTATAAAGTAAACTACACTTAACTGTATAGAAATGCGTAAACAACTGTAAAACTTGCCCTATGAAATATAATTGCTATTGATCTCCAATAAGCCAGAGGCATTATAATTTAAATGTTAAAAGTAAAAGGCTGAAAATTGCATTTTTTCTTTTTCCTGAAAACGAGAAATATAAAACTAAAAGGATTTTTCTTGTGGACAAAGGGTAGTTGTATGAAACCAAATTAATTCCTGCTTCTTTACTACATTTGATTCTAACAGGCTAATTGGGAAGCACATTGTTTTTAACAAGCTGACAGGTAATCTATGCTCTGCCTCTCATATAAATTAATAATTAACATACGCATGTATAAATATAGTGTGTGAATAGAAGCATATGCACAGAAAATATAATAAATGTGCTGCAGGATCAAAATTTCTGTAAAATACATATTTAAAAAAAGGCATGTACAGGCTTTAGACATTTTACAGATAGTATCTGCGGAGGTGTCTGAAACTTGTCAGAAAATAAATAATCAATGATACTTTTTGTGGGATAAAACATTTCTTAACATTCCCAAGCAGAGGGTCATTATTAGTCAATTTAGTTTGCTTTTGACCTAGTAGGGTTGATTTACTAAAACTGGAGAGTGCAAAATCTGGTTCAGCTCTGCATAGAAACCAATCACCTTCCAGGCTTTTTTGTCAAAGCTTAATCAAATAAGCTAAAGTAATATGCAAAATCAATCCAAATGGGAAAGAAGGTAACACATATGAGGACTTTCTTTGTGGTCCACAGATACACAAAGTCATAGATACATAAAAACAATATTATTACAAATGCATTTTTAAAACAGTTGTACACATCAAAATACAGTAGCAACACGTTTTATTAAAAAGCATGCTCCCCTATTATCCTGGGAAGATTACCCTTTATATCAAAGTCACAGAATACTTTGTATAGCTTCAAAGCATAAATATGCTGGTATGGGCATAACCCCAGGGGTACATGTATATGTAAATCTAGAAAATGAACAATACGTACATCAAAAGAACAAAAAAAAAGGGGGGAGGGTGTGACTACTGAGCTGCAGTATGGACGCCTAGACCTGCAGCTCCGCTCCAGCGATGGGATTCCAGCCTGATCGAGGTGCTCTCACCGGGCTTTGAACACCTAGCTATAGTGCTACCCAACATGCCAGGATGACTCGAAAGGGCGAAGAGTCCATGCAGCTGAGGAAACTACAGCATATCTTCCCACCGGTGGGCTGCTCCAAAGATGGCACTGGTGGCCAATCTCCGGCCTCTTCCAACGTCTTTCTCCTCCATGCCAAGCCCATGTTCCCAGGGCAGCTCTGTGCAGCGCTCTCCAGATGCCTCAACAACCATCTCGCAGCCCAGCAAAATCTAAACCACACTTGGAGCCTGGAAACCTCAGCAACAAGGTGAGCACTGGGCATAATTCCCTGTAGGACACAAGGGAGTTATTAGATACAATCAATGCTTTCCCCACTGCCAACCAGCCCCTCTCAGACACCACCCTAAAGGACATTGTCACGTACCTGGTGGTAGAGTCTGATATGCAGAGGGAGGCCTCTCTTACACCTCTGACTCGAGGCCCCTGATAGACAAAACAGGAGGCACAGGAATGCAGAGTCACACGAGTGCCTGGCAAGGTTGCTAGCAGAAGAGCTGGACCGGAACTAAAGTAAGAACTGGAACGGACCCAGGAACAGCTGTCAAACTGGAGACTGGAGCTCAGGCAGGTGCAGGCAGATGGACTGAAAGCATTGGCACATGGGTCCAGAGCAGGTGGATGCTGGAGCAAGGTCAGATGCAGGCAGGTTCGGCAACAGGCTGGCGACAAGGTACTGTAGCAGATGGAGCAGACAGCAATGTGGTCTCAGGTACAGGCAGGTTCATCAACAGGCTGGCAGCAAGGTAGCAGAGGGAACAGGCAGGAATGTAGTCAAGACAGGCCGAGGTCAAGTGCAGGCAGATAACAGGAATCGTCAGGAGCAAGCCAGGTAGGTCAACAGGTACAGGTACAGGCAAACGATAATCAGGAATCACAGGCAACGCTGTAGACGAGGTAGCACCAATCCAAGGACGTAAGGCAGTCTATTAGCGCCACAAATGTTACTGGACGCGGGCGTGTGTGCGCCCGTGCTTGCCAAAGTTGACATTCCGTGTGGCACTAGCATGCAAGCGTGTGCACATATTTACAGGTGCATGCAAACGTGCCTGCGCAACCCTTCTCAGTGGGACATGCAGAACAGGGGAGCTTCTGTGGTCGCCATCTTGATTGCTGGCGTGCCCTCCCTGACAGACATGCTGGTTTCCCTCTGCAGTTTATTGCATGCAGATATGATGGAGTGCATGAAGAACTTTAAGAATGAGGTGGGTGAGCTGACTAGCAGAGTGCGCAACTCCAACAATATGCATGTGACCTCATGAAAGCTTTCCTACCCTCAGTGCCTGATTCAGAACTGATTATCGATAGAATACATCACTTGCCCAAACCGTCCCACCTTCCAGATAACATACAGAGGGATGTACTGATGAGAGTGCACTTTTTTCATATTAAAGAGCAATTTATGTCAGCATTTCAGAGAAACCCACAACTTTCTGAAAAGTATTCTTCTAGCCAGATCTTTGTGGATCTCTCCCAGTACACAATGCAAAAATGCAAATCTCTATTGCCTGTGACAAAGGCACCACATAATCTTAATATTGTGTACTGCTGGGGTTATCCATTAAAGCTATGCATAACCCGAGATGGCCGCTCCTCGGTGATCACATCCCTTGATGAGGGTCTCACACTACTCAGTTACTGGGAAATATTACCTGTTCAGGCTCCTGAGGGATCTACCCTCATGCCTGCACTGAATATGCAGAACGACTGGCAATTGGTGTCCCATAAAAAGAAAAACAACTCCTGAGCACTTTGCCTACATCTCCAACCCAACTCTATTTAAATCCCGAAGCACTATGGAGCTCTTAGTGCACAAACTTCCCCTCCTGAGTAGGGATGAGCTTCGAGTTCGAGTCGAACTCATGTTCGACTCGAACATTGGCTGTTCGCAAGTTCGCCGAACAGCGAACAATTTGGGGTGTTCGCGGCAAATTCGAATGCCGCGGAACACCCTTTAAAAGTCTATGGGAGAAATCAAAAGTGCTAATTTTAAAGGCTAATATGCAAGTTATTGTCATAAAAAGTGTTTGGGGACCTGGGTCCTGCCCCAGGGGACATGGATCAATGCAAAAAAAAGTTTTAAAAACGGCCGTTTTTTCAGGAGCAGTGATTTTAATAATGCTTAAAGTCAATCAATAAAAGTGTAATATCCCTTTAAATTTCGTACCTGGGGGGTGTCTATAGTATGCCTGTAAAGGGGCGCATGTTTCCCGTGTTTAGAACAATCTGACAGCAAAATGACATTTCGAAGGAAAAAACTCATTTAAAACTACCCGCGGCTATTGCATTGCCGACAATACACATAGAAGTTCATTGATAAAAACGGCATGGGAATTCCCCAAAGGGGAACCCCGAACCAAAATTAAAAAAAAAAAAATGACGTGGGAGTCCCCCTAAATTCCATACCAGGCCCTTCAGGTCTGATATGGATATTAAGGGGAACCCCGGCCAAAATTTAAAAAAAAAAATGACGTGGGGTTCCCCATAAATTCCATACCAGACCCTTCAGGTCTGGTATGGATTTTAAGGGGAACCCCGCGCCAAAAAAAAAAAAAAAAAACGACGTGGGGTCCCCCAAAAATCCATACCAGACCCTTATCCGAGCACGCAACCTGGCAGGCCGCAGGAAAAGAGGGGGGGATGAGAGTGCGGCCCCCCCTCCCTCCTGAACCGTACCAGGCCACATGCCCTCAACATTGGGAGGGTGCTTTGGGGTAGCCCCCCAAAACACCTTGTCCCCATGTTGATGAGGACAAGGGCCTCATCCCCACAACCCTGGCCGGTGGTTGTGGGGGTCTGCGGGCGGGGGGCTTATCGGAATCTGGAAGCCCCCTTTAACAAGGTGACCCCCAGATCCCGGCCCCCCCCTGTGTGAAATGGTAAGGGGATACTTATACCCCTACCATTTCACGAAAAAAGTGTCAAAAATGTTAAAAATGACAAGAGACAGTTTTTGACAATTCCTTTATTTAAATGCTTCTTCTTTCTTCTATCTTCCTTCATCTTCTGGTTCTTCTGGCTCTTCTGGTTCTTCCTCCGGCATTCTCGTCCAGCATCTCCTCCGCGGCGTCTTCTATCTTCTTCTCCTCGGGCCGCTCCGCACCCATGGCATGGGGGGGAGGCTCCCGCTCTTCTCTTCTTCTTTTCTTCTCTTCTTCTCTTCTTCATTTTCTTCTCCGGGCCGCTCCGCAATCCATGCTGGCATGGAGGGAGGCTCCCGCTGTGTGACGGCGCTCCTCGTCTGACAGTTCTTAAATAACGGGGGGGGGGCCACCCGGTGACCCCGCCCCCCTCTGACGCACGGGACATGACGGGACTTCCCTGTGGCATTCCCCGTGACGTCACAGGGAAGTCCCGTCAAGTCACCGTGCGTCAGGGTGGGGCGGGGTCACCGGGTGGCCCCGCCCCCCCCGTTATTTAAGAACTGTCAGACGAGGAGCGCCGTCACACAGCGGGAGCCTCCCTCCATGCCAGCATGGATTGCGGAGCGGCCCGGAGAAGAAAATGAAGAAGAGAAGAAGAGAAGAAAAGAAGAAGAGAAGAGCGGGAGCCTCCCCCCCATGCCATGGGTGCGGAGCGGCCCGAGGAGAAGAAGATAGAAGACGCCGCGGAGGAGATGCTGGACGAGAACGCCGGAGGAAGAACCAGAAGAGCCAGAAGAACCAGAAGATGAAGGAAGATAGAGGAAAGAAGAAGCATTTAAATAAAGGAATTGTCAAAAACTGTCTCTTGTCATTTTTAACATTTTTGACACTTTTTTCGTGAAATGGTAGGGGTACTTATGTACCCCCTTACCATTTCACACAGGGGGGGGCCGGGATCTGGGGGTCACCTTGTTAAAGGGGGCTTCCAGATTCCGATAAGCCCCCCGCCCGCAGACCCCCACAACCACCGGCCAGGGTTGTGGGGATGAGGCCCTTGTCCTCATCAACATGGGGACAAGGTGTTTTGGGGGCTACCCCAAAGCACCCTCCCAATGTTGAGGGCATGTGGCCTGGTACGGTTCAGGAGGGAGGGGGGGCCGCACTCTCGTCCCCCCCTCTTTTCCTGCGGCCTGCCAGGTTGCGTGCTCGGATAAGGGTCTGGTATGGATTTTTGGGGGGACCCCACGCCGTTTTTTTTTTTTTTTTTGGCGCGGGGTTCCCCTTAAAATCCATACCAGACCTGAAGGGTCTGGTATGGAATTTAGGGGGAACCCCACGTCATTTTTTTTTTTTTACATTTTGGTTTGGGGTTCCCCTTTGGGGAATTCCCATGCCGTTTTTTATCAATGAACTTCTATGTGTATTGTCGGCAATGCAATAGCCGCGGGTAGTTTTAAATAAGTTTTTTCCTTCGAAATGTCATTTTGCTGTCAGACTGTTCTAAACACAGGAAACACGCGCCCCTTTACAGGCATACTATAGACACCCCCCAGGTACGAAATTTAAAGGGATATTACACTTTTATTGTTTGACTTTAAGCATTATTAAAATCACTGCTCCTGAAAAAACGGCCGTTTTTAAAACTTTTTTTTGCATTGATCCATGTCCCCTGGGGCAGGACCCAGGTCCCCAAACACTTTTTATGACAATAACTTGCATATAAGCCTTTAAAATTAGCACTTTTGTTTATTCATGTTCGTGTCCCATAGACTTTAACGGTGTTCGCGTGTTCGAACGAACTTTTTTCCTGTTCGCATGTTCTGGTGCGAACCGAACAGGGGGGTGTTCGGCTCATCCCTACTCCTGAGTAATGTGCAGTTTATCTGCCAGCAGATTCTCATTGGAATCTACCTTTTTACCCCTCTGGGTTTATCTAAACTGTTTGACTTTGTTCGCTTACTGTTTTTTTTTTTTTTGCTGGTCTGACCTACTTACACTGGAACATATTCCAACTGCGGAATGATCAGCTTGAATATGCTGAGGATCTTCAATCCCCCGATACTTAGGACAGCTGCTCCTGAATACTGCTGGATACATTGGAGATCCTTTGAGGTACTGTCACCAATCTTACTTATCTGATCAATATGGTATTCACAATAATATCCTTTAATGTACGTGGCCTAAACCATCCTGCAAAGAGATCTTTGGTCTGGAAGGAAGCTCTGGACCTCAGCAGTGAGCTTCTAAAAGTCTGCAGTGAGTTACTCTCAGGGAGGTTCACTCTGACCCAGATGAGAGATTTCTAATCCTGATTGGAGAATTCAACAACACGCATTGACTTGATCCTGGTCGACAAACCTCTACTCCAAGCAGTATCTTCCTCTACCATTCACGACATCTCATGGTTGGACCACACTCCGATCTCCATGACAGTGATGGAGGAGAATACTCCCGGTCCGGCATTTGTGTGGCGAGATAACTCCCATGTAATACAAACGCTCACCCATGCTACCAATATTACCAAGCAATTAAATGAATATTTTTCACTGAATACTCAATCTGTATCTAATCCCTTTTCCTTATCCTCATGGTGTTGCATAAGGCATATATTAGAGGAATATTTATATTTCAAATCTGTTCAAAGGTAAAAAGGCAGAGGACACAGAAACTAGACCGCCTTCTAGGTGATATCAAAAGCTTAGAAGACCAAAACAAAATACATGTGCTAACTTAGCGCATAAATTATCTCAGCTTCATACAGAACTCAGACTTACTCTTATAGAGCAGTATGACAAACATCTTATCTCCCTAAAACTGTCCCACTACTCCTCTGGTAACCAAGCTGGCAAATTTCTGGCCCAAAAACTCAGGGAACATAAATCCCAAACAAAAATACCTTATTTGATCCACACAATCGAAAAAAGTGAAATTGTCAACCCAAAAAATATAGCAGACTGCATTGCTGAGTACTATTATTGCCTATACAACCTTAAGGAAGACCCCTCCACTCCGCAACCCACAGATGACACTATTCAAACCTTCCTCACAGGTCTTAATCTCCCCTCATTATCGCAGATGCAATTGACAGCCATTAATATGCCCATCACAAAATAGAAATAGAGAAAGCAATCAAGTTGCTTCCTTCTGGAAAATCCCCTGGCCCTGATGGCTTGACTAATAATTACTACAAATTTTTCCACAATACCTTCTCTCCAGCATTATCGTCGGTCTACTCTGAAGCAGTGTCACCTGCCTTGTTCCCTTCCGAAATGTTGAATGCCTATGTTGTTACTATTCCAAAACCATTTAAAGAACCTGCCATTCCATCCAACTTCAGGCCCATTTCATTACTGAATACAAATGTAAAGCTTTACGCCAAGATTCTGGCCTCTAGGCTTCTCCCTATACTTGCAACCCTGATTAGACCCGACCAAACTGGTAGCACCATAGTCAGACAGGCATCAGATGCTACAAGGAGGGTCGTTAACATTATACATTATGCTTAAACCTGTCGGATCCCTTCTCTGCTCCTATCATTGGATGAGGAGAAGGCAATCGGCAGGATTTATTGGGGATATGACACACACTCTCAAGAAATTTGGCTTTACCGGTCCCATCCTTTCTGCAATCCTAGCCCTCTATTCCTCCCCACAACTATACACGCCAAATATCTTATCTCGGTCCTCTCCCATAACTAATGGAACAAGACAAGGATGTCCTCTGTCCACCTCAATATTCAGCTTCCCAATAGAACCCTTAGCTGAGGCAGGCAGAGCACACCCTAAAATATCAGGCTTTTTACTCCAAGGCTTATCCTACAATAAAAACCTTTTTGCTGATGATATTATCCTATTTCTGACCAGCCTTCCATTTCCTTACATCATATCTATGACATTATTAATCATTTCAGCTGGATATCCTACTACAAAGTGAATTTTACAAAATGACTCATTCTAGAACTAGGTCTTTCCCCCCTCTCTCCAAGCAAAATTGCAGTCCTCTTTCCCATATACATGAAGTTTGTTAGGTACCTGGTAGGAGAGCCTGACTGTAGGAGAAGACCTCTCATACAACGCTGGTTCAGGAGCCACTGGAGTGGGGACAGGGGTCTCCTGAGCGCAGTGGGGTAGGAGTTCCTGTTGGAGTATAGGCTCTGATGAAGAGGCAGAGATCCCTCCTGGGATGGCAGGACTGCAGGTGAGTGGAGACTGGAACAGCAGCAGACTTGACACACTGGAGGTGAGGGATCACAGGAGCTGAAGCTGAAGGTGCAACAGCAAGTAGAGCGGCAGGCACAAGCAGAGTCAGACAGTCTGGGTCGGCAGGTAACTGGCACAGGTAATCACAGCAGGCAAAGGCAGAGTCGGTGAGCAGGCAGAGGTCGGCAACGGTAGCAGATACAGACAGCAGGATGGTCAGGCAAGCCGGGTCGGGATTGGAGCAGGTCGGATGGTCAAACAAATGGGGTCAAATCAGGTAGCAGACAATCAGATACAGGTTCAAGCGGAATCACAGAGCTGAGACGAAGCAGCGACGTTCCCATGGAACAGGAGAACTTTTAAGTGCTAAATGGCGCCAAACCGGCGCTAACACGAACGCGCGCGCGCCCCCGTGACGCGCGCACGCACCCGTGCCGTGCACCCGCGCGTGCCCGAACGCCGCGCTGATGCACAGCAACAGCAGCAGCTTGCTGCCGTGTCTGAACAGGGGCGCGCCGGCGCATAGGCGCATACAAGCGCCCCGGTCTGGTGCTGGTAGATCCCTGACAAAGTTGTTCTAGCATTCCATACCTAGGATTACAATTAAAAGCAGACCCATCAAAGCTAGCGGATGCTAATTACCCCCCACTACTAGATAAACTATCCAAAGATACTAATCAATTAGAACTCTCCTGGTCTGGACGTCTGGGATTTTTTAAGATGCTCATACTCCCCAAATACTATACATCTTCTGCACGCTCCCCATTCCAATAAAAAATAACTACTTAAAGGCTCTAAACTCTATTCTTAAACAATTTGTCTGGCAGTCTGGTCGCCCCAGAAGCTCCAAGACCCAATTGGTTAAACATAGATCTGCAGGGGGCATGGGGATGATTGATATTTATCATTACTACCGTGCATCTCTACTCACTCAGCTGAAGTGCTGATTCACCCCTTCTGAGGCTCTTTGGAGTAGTATTATGTAAGCCCTCACCTTATCTCAGATCTACATTCTCTTCTGCTGTTAGACACTTGGAAATAATTCTCTCTTCAACATCTTTCATTAACAACACAAGCTTCCTTAAGAGCTTGGATGGACCTCTGCAAGCTCACTCCCTCAACCCCCCAAAAAATAGATGTTCTGACACCTATAAATATTCTAACAAACATAATACCTAATATTACACCTCTGGGCTGGCACATCAAGGGTATTACATGGATAGCTGATTTATATACTAATAATAACCTCAAAAAATGTGATTAAAATTACAGATTAATTTAACCTCCCCCCTAAGGAATATTAGAAATATTTACAAATATCCCACTTTTTAAGATCCTTAAAGTGGAGTTCCACCCAAAAAAATTACTTTAAAGAAATCAACAGCATTGTCCATCAGCATCAACATTTGAAAAAAAATAAATTCACCCCCTCCTTCAGCGCTGTTGCTGGGGTCTCTTGTATTCTGCCACTTCCTCTCCAAGGCGCTCAACGTAATTTCCCTCGGCGCCTATGCTCGCTAATGGTCCTGGGAGATGTGTGTCATTCTTTCCCAGGAGTCAGTGGGCAGCACCGAGGGCTAGGTTGCCATGACAATGGGGCAGGCACTTCCGCCTCCGCCCATTGTGATAGCAACCAGAGAAGTTTCCACCGCTATGTGTGCATAATGTGCATGTGCAAGATCGGGCGGTGCATGCTGGTTAATTCAGCAGCACCATATCCCGGAAGATCATCCTTCTGGGCTTCCCCTGCCCACAAGCAAGATGGGAACGCACAAGAAGAAGAAATATAAGGTTTGTTCTTATATAAAATACAAACTATAGCAGCGTAATATAGAAGAGTAATGTGTGTCATATTATAATAGTATGCTTATAATAGATGGATTTAAAAAAAAATTGATAGATGTCGATGGAGCTTTAAAGACCCACCGCATCTATCTCCAAGAACCAATATGGCAATTCTTCACCGCAATACATTCGCCCCATAAAGGAATGTCCCTTTTTTTATAATATATTTCAAAATGAACTCAATTTTGTCAAGTCATCCCCTTATCAAAAGTAGAAAGCTGATATTGGTAAAACCTATACAGTTTCTCAATGGCAATCTGCATTCAAAGCAGTCTACAAAGCTTCTAAGTGTTTAACCCACTGGTAACACTCACAGATAATAGCTTTGAGGTGGTATCTTAAGCCTCGTACACACGATTGGATTTTCTTCAGACAAAACCTCAGACTTTTGTCCAAAGGGCATTGGCCAGGAACTTATCTTGTATACAAACAGCAAGGAATGGTTGGCCAACAAACACGAATGGGATAATGGTGTTGGGGTAACTTGCACCAAAAAAAAAATAACAGACATAATATTATTCTTGATATCACTAGAAAAAAAAAGCCTTTGAAAATGTATTTGCAATAACTCCATCAGTATCACCAGCAGAGCAGCTTCATTATTATCCCATTAAAGAAGAAGAGAATGTGCGCTGCATTTCGAGATTTCATAATTTGCCACGTCATAAATGTTAATTCTTCATTCCGAACACTAGTTTACAAGACTGACCGCTTCTGGCTCATCCTTGCTTCCGAGCATGCATGTTTGTACTTTGGACTTTTGTCCGACGGACTTGTGTATACACGCTCGGAAAATCCGACAACAGACATTTGTCAGCGGAAAATTTTAAAGCTTGCCATCCAACATTTGTCTGCGGAAAATCCAACAACAATTGTCCGATGGAGCGTACAAATGGTCGGATTTTCCGCCAACAGCCTGTCATCACACAATTCCCGTCGGAAAATCCGATCGTGTGTACGAGGCTTTACTCTTTACCAGATGTCCAAATTCTCAAAGACTAATTCCCCATTGTGCTGGAGAGACTGTTGAGCTGTAGGAAATATTATACATATATTCTGATCTTGTAAACATCTTACTAGCTTTTGGAACAGTATATTCCACTGTATCGCGAATATCACTGGAATACTTACCTCCCCTAATCCTGGAATGGCAATCCTGAATTTAGGTATTGACTACTTCCCTCCTTCATATAGCACAGTGGTTACTCACATCTTGTTAGCAGCCAGATCACTCATAACAAGGGGCTGGAAGTCCAATAGAGCACTGAATATTTTGGAAGCTCTTGAAATCATACAAACACATCATCTATATGAATCCTTATTGGCAAACAAAAGTGGTCACAGAAATAAATTTGATTCACAATGGAATATATGGAAAAATTGGTTTAAAACACAATGATGGTCTCTCTCTGCATTAACATTTATTCTAATATTTAATACTTCCTCGATATTAACCCTTCTCTCTCCCAGTGGCTGGTCAGGCACTGTTCACACCTTTAATTGTATAACATTTTCTTTGTTTTCTTTTCTTTTCTATTTTTATTTTTTGATTCTTGCCTTTTCACTTATAAGCCTATTGTCAATGAAGGCAGATCTAGATTGTATTTTTAAACTTGGTCCTGTCAAACTGTAACCCTTTGGACGGATACTGAAATTTTTATTTTCCGGTACTGCCTTATATCTTGTTTTGTATTATGCAAATCTACTTTAATAAAAAAGTAAATACAATAAAAAAGAACAAAACAACAACAAACAATACACATACATCATTATACAACTAAAGAGCAAAAGGCAATGTCATCATAACCAGGTGGTGGACATCAGGTGGTCACTGAGGGCTTACCAAACACACAAGTACAGTGCTCATGTGGATAAGCATAGGAAAGTCCAGACAACGGGTATACCCTGGGGGCAGACTTGGGAGCCAGATGTAACACAGGCAGACTGGGACAACTAAATTATATATATATATATATATATATATATATATATATTGGTAATGATATGCATAAATACACGGTATTGAGCCTATCCCAAATAGGGGATTATTTGGTTAAGATAACAAAATATTCCACTCACCAAGATAATTGCTCTATATTAAAAAGCCATACTTAACACAGTCCATGGAGCAAGGGTAGACTCGTATGTAAAAGACTGATGCACTGTAGAATGTAATTATAAAACTTTTCCCAGCAGGATCTTGAATTTCTGCACTGGTATCAGATTTCTGGATTACACACACATTTAGCCACAGTATATGTACTGTGTGGTAAAAAGGTGTGGATTATAATAGAGGAGGATACAGAAAACTATTTTAAAAGTATGTTGTCCTCTTGAGCTTCCAGATTTAACTTCTGCTTTTCATTTAGACTATTAAATCACTGTGTGTGGCAAATGTTCACTTCCCCAGGATCAGAACGTCTAATTCGTTTGTGTTCAGTTTCTTCTATTTGTATAAAGAATGTCAATTCAAATCCAGGTTTCTTCCCTCTGGTTTGTTAAAGTTAACAGTGTGGAGTTTATGATACAGATTTAAGTATCTTCATATTAGTCTATATGGCCATTTGGATTTGTTCTGCCACAATTATGTACACCAAGAAGGAGAGTAAAAAGTTAAAAGTCCCGCCACACCTGATTATTGCTCTTTATTCCAAAGCATGCAACTATTTTGTACTAAAAGGGGATTTTTAAAAAGTCTGCTAGTAAGTCTTCGGTATATAAACATGGAGGAGTCACTCCTACTGCCACAGCTGCTTGTTCATCTATATACTGTATATAGTGGAAACCCCATAAAGCTAGTGGTGTTTGTGACAGTTCTTAAATATAGATTTTGAATTTTCTAGTCATGAAACAATGCCAGATTTCCCCAGGAAGTACTGATGAAAAATATAAATATATATAGATAGATATATCTATATATAGATATAGATATATCTATATATATCTATATATATATATATAGATATATATAGATATATCTATATATATATAGATATATATAGTTATATTTTTCATCAGTACTTCCTGGGGAAATCTGGCATTGTTTCATGACTATAAAATCCAAAATCTATATTTAGGAACTGTCACAAACACCACTAGCTTCATGGGGATTCCACTTTAGTTTAGAAAAGGATTGTGTAATTTTTGTTCCAATTACTTGCCTCTATATATTAGTCCTCACTCTAATATCTAAGTGACTTCAGATGTTACATTGCTTCATGATCATTACATCCAAAAATTATTTTTGCCAACTGGGAACTACTACAAGCATCATTCATTTCATGGGGATTAAATTGTGCTTCACAAAAGAATTTAGAAAATGAGGTCCCTACTGTATTACTACATACAAAAAATAGACATCCAATCTCTGTTCCATTCCCTTGTCTCTATATAGTATGCCTCTCACTAGGTGGCTTCAGAGGTTAAAAGTGTATGCAGTCTTTCAAAAATTAATATATTTTTCTTTTAGTTGTGGCTGCATATACACTTAAGGTCTACAGCCACCTTGAGTGAGTGTGGTTCTTCCGAATGTGTGGAAGCCTTTCAAGTAGTACTAAACTCTGTGTTTTTTTAACATAATGCATTTGAGGCAAGCTTTGAAACATGTCCCAGTACTTTTACATGCCCCGGTGGGTCTAATCACTTCCATACAGTCCCTTTTCACCTCCAGCACAAGATTACACATTTTCCCTGAACCTAAGGGTAGGGGAGCGTAAGCCCTATGAACCTCACTTGCCCTGATCAAAAAAGGACAGTGCAAGCTCTAGCTCGGAAAGGGGAGAAGTGGAGTGGCTTGATTCTATGAACATAAGGAGACTCCTCTATAGTGCAATCTGGGAGTGTGCACACAAAGGGGCTCTATGGGACTTTGTAAGAGGACCCAAAAACAGCAAGCAGCGAAGAGGGCGTTTTCAGAGGAGGAATTGGAAGCAACAACACGTTAAAAAGAAAAGCTGATATGCAAATATGGTAAGTGCAGAGGTCTGCAGAACTTTATACTTTTATTAGGGTTTAGTAACACTTCTAATTTGGTGTAATTTTAATTATTGTTCTATATAACCTAGTGTCAATGCTTTAATATACTGAAGAAGGGGCCACATTATATAAGTGTTTATTGAATCCAGCATGGCATTCCTATTTATGAACGGTCACAAAATTGTCTTGTTCTGCTCACATATTTTTTTTTACATGTTTCACACAAGATAAGCTATATTGCATCTCTTCCCTGGCAGTTTCCGAGCTGCTTAATCTCAAATTACCATGAGTTTACATGTAGATTGTGTGCTGATCACCCAGAAAAGCAAACCTAATTATGCCCACTGTACTTGGTCTTGTACCTTTTTATTTTTTGAATGGAAATAGCTAGTGAATAAGATGTTGCCTAATCTTGGTGCCTATTTAGCCACAAACTACTCTTACTTTTGTAAAATTCCAAACTGTAGATACTTGTATTTTTAAGGGAATGAGCTTTGAGCGTTATGTGACTTGCTGTCAGGAACATCATGGCAGTCATCAGAAAGGCCGCTGGAGCTGTAATCTCCAGGTGAAAGCTGCATGCATACATGCAGAGGAACATGTGTAGGAATGTGCACACCATGGTAGGAATGCATGAGCAGGTCCACCATCGATACTGGCACCTAGTGAGTCAAACCTGGGACCTGCATAAGATCATCGCTGAATTATCTTTCAGCCTGAATTTCTGTTATTCTTGAACCTGAACCTGCTTAACCCATTTATTAACCAATAGTAGGAGATCGAAAAGTTCGGCCCAAGCATGAGTTCGGGCCGAACATTGGCAGTTTCCCCATTTCGGGGAACACCTGAATTTGAAGGGTTTTTGCCCTTTTCATGCCTTCTCCCCTTCCTAATTCATATCTTATCCCTTCCCACTATCACCCTTGCCCCCACTCTCCCCTAACCCCCATTTCCTTCTCCATTTCTACCTTTTCCTTCCCCTTCTCCATTTCCTCTCCTTTTTGTTTTCTTATTTCTTCTCCTCCCTAATCCTTAGCCCCCCTTTCCCCCCAAACTGCCCCCCCCCCATCCTCCTCAACTTCCCTTTCCCTGTTCTTTTTCCTGTTTTCCTTTTCCCCCTCTTTTTTGTTTTTGTCCCCTTGTTCTTTTTATCCCTTAGATTCTACAGGTTTAGGTCCAGGGATTATTTCCCCTATATTACTAAAGGGGGGGGTCTGTGGAACTTTATATGAGCAGATGACAATGTCATCAGCCTCCATCTCTATTATTTCATTCAAAAGAGAACAAGGAGGTGGGACTTTAAATGAAGTATGTGGAGGGTAAAGTGTTGTGTGGCATTGTAATTAACATATCTATAATATATGTAAACGAGTAGGACATTTGTCTCATAGTTCATATTCGATAGAAAATTGATATACTACACATATAATTAAATACCGGCATGGAGTAAGATATTAAATTAAAAATGTTATTTCGTACAGCAATACATAATACATAAATAATCAAAAAAATGGATGGCACATGATACATATAGAAAAGCCCAAAATTTGGTAGCACATGATTAGAATATAGTCAAATACATAATGCATGAACAGAATCCACAATGACATAGTAGGATGAAGTATGCAATTTGAACACGACATCTGTTAGCTCAACGCGTTTCGTGACTTGATGTCACTCATCAGGAGCAAGCGTGTACACGTGCAAGATATCTCTGTAATGATATATTGCGCATTTCTAGTTGGTCTATTATAGTCGCAGGTGTGATAAATATAAAAAAAAGAAATGGGGGGTAAAACACCCTATATGATACTTACAGGGCATCCATGGGCAATTGGTACGGTATTGAGGGTCATGAATGTCCCCACATGGGAAACCTCTCCTCTGGGAGCTGAGATGGAATGGTAAGAGACAGCCAGCCCAACAGGCAACCCTCCAAGAGACGGTCATGCATCAGGCTGTGATGTGTGAGTAAGCATGTGTGATCACAAAAACCAAATAGGGGCTGTAGAAAGTCCTTTCCTCTCCTTTTTTATGAAATTGCATGATCCTCATGCGATTTTTCACCTTTTTTATTTTTCCCCCCTTTGTGGTGTGTTTTCTTCCTCTTTTAACTCACCAGGAAAATAAGGTACTGCATGTTAGTTATAAGCCACTAATGATCGGTGGGACAGAGATTGAGGGGGTACGGCAGTTCTGTTTTCTGAGAACAATATTTAGAGAGGATTTGTCATGAATAGAGGACGTATCCTGTCTGGTGGGTAAAGCTCATCAGCGATTGTATTTTTTGAGAAAGCTGTGGAGGTCAGGCTTTTCGGAGCAGGTACTCCTCAGATTCTAAAGCTGTGATTAAAAGTGTGCTAACTTATCATATTTCTCTTGGGCAAGCATTGTGCATGGTCAATGACATAAATACCTTACATAGGGTAAATAGAGGGTAAAAAAGGGTACAGAAGAACATATTTGCAGGGTAGGTTTACTGAGTATTAGAGAACTGGGGAGGGGAGGTGCCTTTGGAGACTGGATAATATTTTGAAAGATATTTCACATATTGGTAATGTTTTGTTTACATTGCTACCTTCTGGTAGGTGGTATAGACGTATCTGCTCTTGTAGAACTAGGTTAGCTTCTTTCCTTCATCTATATGGCCCTTGAATGCCAGAGGTGTATTGGAATAAAATAAATTGAGGTGCTTATGTTTATAATTTGTGTTTGAGTTTATTATGTTTAAGTATGTGTGGTTTTTTGCAGTTTTTTTTGTTTATGTGAGATGGGAAATTCTTTAAATGTAAGGGAGCTACAACTGTGTTTTATTGAATGATTGATATTGTAAAATAATGATATATTTTCTGATTCTGATTGATTAATAGCTTGAGGTCAATATTTAACAATTATATTGGTCTATACACAAATGGTGAAAGTAAACAGGGTCACTTATCCAGCGCCCAAGATGATAGAATATATCGGACTAAGCATCTGCTATATATATATAATTTAAAAAGAAGGCAAAAAAGTTTCAAGAGAGTAGGTTCTTTCTAACTTAAGCAGCTCTCAAAAAACAAAAACTCATAAAATTGTAAATCAAAATTAAATTAAAGAACGTATGAGCAAAAACAAACTACCAGTATTTAAAATTATAAAAATTGTGACAGTCCTGGTGTTGGGTAATTTCTCATATTAGAAAGCAGTTCATATCACTGAAGAGATGTTCCACTGTCACCACACCATGTGAATCCACTCCCTATAGGAATTCCACTCACTGAACTCTTAAAAAACGATTGCCTTAATGGATAAATCCAGATTTAAACTCAGCAACTACAGGACATCAGCATGGAAATTCAGTAACGATAAACCCGACAGATGAATGACGTCCTGATCCTGAACCATCCAGACTTAACACACCCGCAATCCTTTTAATCATTCAGGCATATAGGAAAGGAATCCACATAGTGTATTACTGTAAAACTTTTATTGTCCCAAAAAACACTGACCCTTAAGATATTGCACTTACACAAAGTTCAATACAAAACAGCATTCAGGTAACTCATACAGCAATGGTCATAGCAGTTCCAATAATCTCACCACCTCAGAGAAGAGCAGATCATTAATGGTGGTTCCCAGGAGAGATTCTGAACAAGCTTGCTGCATTTGGGATTTAATCCCAATTTGTTCAAGCGTTTTCTGACATCAGTCTTTACAGGGAGTAATGTGAGGGAATAGTTTGGAATACCTTATCCAAACATCTTTCCTTTTACCTCCCCCCACCCCCTCTCTATTGTTCTGGATGAGATATGAAGATACTAATGAGATGTAATTTATTTTTGTATCCGTAGTATAGCTATGATATGCGGGAAATATCTAATTTACTGAAGTTGGTTTGGATGTGTCACCATACATAAACATCATTCTATTGATCGCCCTCCTCTCCTCTTCCTTTCTATTGGACAATTTACAACCATGCATATATGGTAATCACATTAGTATTATCGCTTACATGAACACATTACTATTGTGGCTACATCTTCCATGTCTAGTTTAACACCTTCTCTACCCATAACTCACTATGCTAAATAGACATTGAAATATGTCTTGTCTATCTGCCAGGTATACTGTATGTTTATGACCTTATGACAGGCCCCTCTCTTTATAGCTGCAGTATATTGGTCGAGGTCTGATCTAGGGGTTGTTCATGCTCTATCCTTCTCCCCCTGCTTTCTCACATCATGGGCTGGGCATCTCATACACACTATTGAAAAGCAAAATGCGTAGTAATCCCTTGGTACTATCCTGTGGGGCCTTGACACAAAGGAAATCTGTTATACCAGTTTCAGGTTCACTCACTTTGTGGGCGTACCTACAGGTCTCTTCTTTATATGCATACACTGATTTATTCGGTGCATTACGATACCATGCATATTATATGTATTTATATATCCATACCTCACCTGCTTTTTTTTTTTTTACATACATTTTTATTATTTTTGAACGTAGCAGCACGCAAGTATATCCATTGTTTTCTTAGTAACTTTTTTTTTTCAAAAGAAGTTTATTGAAAAGCAGTACATTACAGGTTAATGCCACCAAATCGCCTTGTGGCACAGCTTGGTACAAACGATATAATAAAACTGAGAAAACAATTATCAAACATCATTGTCAAGTCTCCGTCATATACTGTTATACTGTATATGTGTATTACATGTTATTGGAAAAGTAATATATCATAACCTTGCACTTAAATTATTCGTCAGTCCAGACACCCCTTATGGGTACACACTGTGTCAGGGACTGACTGGCTCGATAGGTATGATTAGTGCACCACGGTCAATCGGACTTGTCACGCATCTCCGAAATAACAGCAGTTTTCAGAGCTGAGTGAGAGTCTCCATATGGATAACCAAGACATGTCCTCTGAAGGATCGTCTACATCTTGAGTCTCCTCAAAATGATATCCCGATAGCTTGTGAGCTCCCATCAAAGTGCAGTTGACGGGAACGCGAGGATTATTTTGGAATTGAGAGAGACTAATTTCCTATTATCTAGCATTATCATCATGTAACCAAAAGAAAGAAGAGGAAGAAATAAAGGAGGAGAAAGTGAAGGGAAAGGGGTGCCAGTTCTTGGGTCGTGAGAGCTTATTCATGTCGCCTTGACTCTGGGAATAAGAGAAATCCCCATATGTCTAGCCCAGGGTTCCCATGTTGTACCAAATGGTCTGCAGGTGTTCATTATGGAGCTGACCATTTTCTCCTGGAACATGATCCAGGTGATCTTTCTCATGGCAGCTGTTGGAGATACTTTGGGTTGCTTCCAGGCTTTAGCTATTGTGATTTTTGCTCCCAGTAGCATGAATGAGATCAGTTTTTGTGTGTGTTTTGGAGTTTTGGGGTCCTGGACATTCAGCAAAGCTATCTGGGGTGATTTTGTTACCGGGATGCCTGTTACTCTCCGAATGAGATAAAAGATTTTATTCCAGAATCCTCTGATTTTTTGGGCAATTCCACCAGATATGCAACATGGAACCCTGGGTTTGACATGCTCTGAAACACAACGGGAAGGAGGAGGGGAACATCACTGCTAGTCTAGTGGGTACTAGGTACCATCTCATAAGTACTTTCACATTTGCTTCAATCAAGGATATGTTCAAAATACCTTTGTGGGCTCTCATTCCCGTTTTGTGCCATTCCTCCAGGTCCCAGGTATCCTGCAAGTCTCTTTCCCAAGCATCCATGTAGGGTAATTTGGACGTAGGTTCCACTAGTGATTCATAAATTATGGATATGCCCCCCTTCTGACCCATTGTTTGGCCATACCAATGCTCATATTGTGTGAACTCTGGGGGGGTTGGATTTGTTTTTCCATAAAGATGTTAAGAAGTGGGAGATTTGGAGGTGTCTGAATTTCTCTGAATTTGGGAGTTCTAGTTTTTCTATACAGTGTTTTAAAGATAGTGGACCAGAGGCAGAAAAATAGTGACCAATACGGTACATCCCCTTGTCTAGCCACCACTGGAATGATTTGATATCCATACCTGGGATGAATTGCGGGTTACGAAATATATGAGTTAGAGGTTGTATTTCAGAAGTCAATGATGGGAGGTGTTTCACTTCACCCCATAGTTTAATGGCGTGGGATAGTGTGGGGGGTTGGATTTGTTTTTCCATAAAGTTGTTAAGAAGTGGGAGATTTGGAGGTGTCTGAATTTCTCTGAATTTGGGAGTTCTAGTTTTTCTATACAGTGTTTTAAAGATAGTGGACCAGAGGCACAAAAATAGTGACCAATACGGTACATCTCCTTGTCTAGCCACCACTGGAATGATTTGATATCCATACCTGGGACGAAATATATGAGTTAGAGGTTGTATTTCAGAAGTCAACGATGGGAGGTGTTTCACTTCACCCCATAGTTTAATGGAGTGGGATAGTGTTGGTGATAAAATTAAGGGTCTGGACTTTCGGGACACCAGAGTAGGTAGTCTAGGGTTTATGATGGGACCGCCTGCCTTTCTATACCTATCCAATCCAGTTTCTCATATTTTGAGCATATTATTGATAGTTGAGCCAATCTAGCAGCTTGGTAGTATCTAAACAGATGTGGAAGACCCAAACCCCCTCTTTTTTTGGGACTATAGAGAATGCTTTGAGCCAGCCTGTGACCTTTTTTCCCCCATATGAATCTAATTATTTTCCCCTGGAGGGATTTGAGATGATCCCTTCTTATCGCTAGCGGGAGTGATCTGAATAAATAGAGAAGTCTGGGGAGTAGAGTCATCTTGATAGCATGAATTTTACCTAGGAAGGATATGTTGTGGTGTGTCCATGTTTGAAGGTCAATCTCAAGTTTGCGATACATGGGGGGAAGTTTGCCTGATATAAATGTTCAATCTTGGGAGTTACCACAACTGCTTTTATCTACTTTTTATCATGGTGTTAAAATACACATGCTTTTATCTACCTTTTATCATGTTATTAAAATAAAATTTGTATTTTTATTCTATTGAGTGCTTCTATTTTTTTTTTTTTTTCATTTTGGGTCTATTCATGGCTATCAATTTAAAGTCCAGTTCTACACACATTTCCTCCTTTTCTCTATTTGATCTGGATGCGGTGCCACAATCTGGGTTATGGCTCAATTTTCTCTCACTATGGACAAAGCAGTAAAGTATCTATACAGGCAGTGCCAAAGTGGGGTCTAGGGTGTTCTCTGTAAATTTATCCCTAGGCATATGTAGTTGGTCAGTCTGATAGCTTATTATTTGGACAAATGATTGCTGCAGCAGCCCAGAGCTTATATAGCTCTGGACTATAGCCCAGATCTCATATAGCCACTCTCCTCCATGGCTAGCAATGCCCCCCAAAATGTTATTTGTAATTATATTTGCTTTTCTGGCTAAAGGAGCTGGTGGAGTTTTGTATTTAGTAATTGCCTACACTCCCTCATCATGTACCTTTTTTTTAGTCGGATATACATTGCTTGAGCACTTACTATTTTTTTTATTTATTTATTTTTTTACTGTGTTCATGCTACTTTGTAAGTTTTGTACATAAATTACTTAGAACTGCTATCCTGTGTCATAATAGCTGTTTAAATTGCCACTATTGTTAAAAGAGAATGAAAAAAAATGGTCATAGAACATCAAAACAAACACAATAATGTGGAAATTGAATGTGGACAATCAAACAGTCTACACAAACAGAAAGCCAGAAATCATTTTAAGAGTTTCAAATTATAGAGAAAAGTAAACCTCAGGGAAAAGAAGGCAGTAAGATAAGCAAATCTGTATATAGCTGCCCTAGAGACGAAAGAAACCATAACCCACAAATAAAGAGACAAATGAACTGACTGGTTCATGACACTGACATAAAACAGATTTCTTCACTAGAAGTTATGTCTTATTGTATAAGTTACTACAGTATGCAGAAGAAAGGAAAGACAATTATACAAAATAATATAGGCAACCTACTAAAGCTGCATAATATACCTTAAGGGAAATGTTGTGGTCCAGATGGTCTGTAAAAAAATCTTTCAAAGCATGGTTTCAGATTTATTGATTTCATTCTTTTGAATGGCTAAAGAAAATTATACACAATTAAATGATAATACTGGCTTATTCTGTAATTTGTTCATAACATATAATTGATGATTAGATAGATAGATGGATGCAGCTGCTCCTGGACCCACAAGAACTATCAGCTTCTGGACCCCTTGCATATACAGTATAAATCTGGTGATCTGTTCTTGCAAGCTTTAATTGGTTACCATTTAAATCCTTCCCATGCAAGAAGGTTTGAATAAGAGGGCTCTCCAAGCAGCTGACATATTAACCACTTGCCGACCAGCCGCCGTACTTATACGGTGGCAGGTCCGCTCTCCTGCGTGAACCAACGTACCTGTTTTTTAAAAATTTTAATAAAGGAATTGTCAAAAACTATCTCTGTGTTTTTAAAGGGCCTGGTATGGAATGGCAGGGACCCCACACCATTTTTTTTTTTTTTTCGGGTGTCAGCAATTGCAACTGTGAGTCATTGTAAATGTGATTTGTCTTGTTTTTTTTTCTTTAGAAATTAAAGTTTTGCTGCAGCGTGTTCTATATATGCTAAAGAAGTGTCACTTTACAGGCAGACTAAAGGGACTCTATAGGGCACTATATTTAAAGGAATTTTTCATTTTTATTGTTGCACTTACTTGCATATAAGCCTTTAAAATGGGCACTTTTGATTTTTCCTGTTCAGCTCTTATAGACTTCAATGGGGTTCACCGTTCGGGTTAGAACTTTTCCCCTGTTGTGTTTGGCTCATCTCTAGTTATAGGGTGTGTTCAAAATTCTGGACAACACCTTTCCTATTACTATACCCATTTTCACCCATTTTATGTATAATCTGATTGTACGATCTCCTTTAGGCCTGGTTCACATCTATGTGTTTTTTAGTGCATTTTGTGTTTTGCAGCATTTGCATTTTGTGTTTTCGCATTACAGTCCATTTAACATGATTTCCCATCGGACACATTCACAACTATGCCTTTTTCAGGCTCTGCATTTTTGGAAAGGATCTGAGACTTTTTTAAACACAACATGGTAAGTTTTTGGTTCCACAGACTTCAATGGACATGCTGCGGAAACACATGTAGTGCATTTTTGATGTGTTTTTGATGCATTTTTGATGCATTTTGCATTTTCTAATCTGCATAAAAAAGCATGAAAAACATGTGTGCAAAAAGCACCGCAGAAACTGATCAAAGGCAAACTGCATAGGTGTGACCCAAGCCTTAGATCTTCCATCAGCTATGTAGTGCAAGGGCCAGTCTGATTTGATACAAATTGAATATATTGTTCAGGTGTGTCCTCCTATTAGATAGTTCTGGTAAATCTAAAGGAAATAGAACAGAGATTGTACAATCAGATTGCATAGTGTCTGACCATCGTTATTCAAGCACATAGGAGGTAATGGATGGAGACACTCAGCTGTCAGACCATTTGCATGTCTGCGTTGTGGAAAATCACATGCATTTTTCTGGGGAGTTTTGGAGCATTTTCACTCACCACACATAGGGCAGCCTATTCACTTGAGTGAGCTGCCCTATGTGCAACAATCGCCCCAGAGAAGCTCCAGAACTTTTTTTGAGCAGAGCATGGTATGTTTTTTATCGTGCAATTTGGTGCATTTGCAGTGCGTTTCTGAAATTCATGGCAAAGCATGCATTTTTTGTGCAGTTTGCCATATGTTTGGAAGTGCATAGATGTGAATAGAGCCTAATTTTTCTTGTGTAAACACACCAATTTCAGTTTCGGATCTCATTCAACCTACGTAGTGGGAGTGCACGTTTGTTGGCTCATGAAAGGTATTGGGCAGCCCGTTGATTTCAATAGGCTGTGCTTCATGTGGCAAAGTAGCTCATGGGACTTTTTGGCGTGTTGCGGGTTGCACGTTTTTTACTGTGTGTTTTGCTGTGTTTGTCACTCGTTTGGTGTGCTGGTAACAATTAATGGAACCGAAAGCGCAAATAGTTTGTTTTAGGTGTATAAAGTGGCCATACACTGTACAATCTGATTGTACAATCTCTGTATGATCTCCTTTAGATTTTCTAAAACTATATAATAGGAGGACACACCATCTATCCAACGCTGTATATAATCAGGCAGGTCCTTGCACTACATAGTTGATGGTAGATCTAAAAGAGATTGTACAATCAGATTTTTTATTTATGTTGAGCTTTACAGAACCCAGGACACACTTCTCCTATTTTTAATATTACATCTCTATCCACATAGACTGTTATGTTATCGCTAAGCTCCTGCACACGCTACCAAATGAACAATCTATGCAAGATGAAAGTAAGGTGGGAAAAAATCAGTCTGGCTGTGTATTTAGTGAGAATGGTGATCACTGATTGCATTGGAAAAACTTGCACCTGCAGAGATGAGTGGAAGCCATCACCTGGGTGGACAAAAGCAGGGCGTGTTATTGAGGTCACCTGGTGAACTCCTTCCTGTGTCTTAACAGTTTTCACATCCTAAGGTCTGTGCAGAAAGTAATGAAAAATTTCTTTATATACAACAAGCACTGACAATGAGGTAAGGGACGGTGTAGGAAAATAGAAAGCTTTTTTATTTCTACAAAAGAAGTACATTAAATGAGAAGTACAGCCAAAGCTTGTTTGGCTGTACTTCTTCTGTGGATCACAGGAGTGCAGTTCGTTCTGCACTACTGTGACCTGTTTTCAGCAGACAGTGGGCTGAAGCCTGCTGTTGGCTGACGTCACAGAGGCAGTCTAGGCTCGGGCAAGATCGCGTCAAAGAAATCAGGATCTGCCCACATGCCTGGACCAGCACCTGGCTCGCCTCTTAACAAGTCGTTAAGAGCCTAAGCCGACCTTTCCATCTCCCTCCACAGCCCAGGGCTCCAGTGAGCGGGCGGGCAGAGCAGAGAACGGAGACTGACTGTCACCAGCTCTCTGCTCAGAGAGCCCTGAGAAACAAGCAATCTGCAGTGTTAGATTGCTTGGTTCTTAGTGTTAGAGCTGATTTTAAATCCACATGACGTCACTTCCGGTTTTCGGTGTAACGCACGCCAGCAGTGGCGTTTCGCATTGCAATCCTTGTTTTAACCTACATTTTGTAAGTACCTTTTTTATTTGCGCAATAAATACCTTTACTAAGCAGTACTTCACTATAGTCCCCTTCCTTTATGTCGTTTTTGGTACTATGATCCATGCTTGATTGTCATGAGCATTGGAGATCTCCCTGGTATCCTGATGTGAATAGCTATCCCTGGCCAATACTGCCTGAAACGACCCCGACCAAGCCTGAAATGACCCCTAGACTAAATAACTGGGGGTCCATTCCATCTGGTGAGTGGGGACACAGGAGGGAGTGTGGTACACCTTGAGTTTGGAGCATAATCGCACTTTATGAATTGGAGCACATCATTCATCAATATATGGACATTTACTTATGAATTGTTTTCACTTTATTTTTTGATACATCATTTGCACTATTGTGAACGCTGTAATTTATTTATTTTATTTTGTTGAGTTTATAGCACTTTGTGTACAGCAGCTGCAACTTTATTCCTATTTTTTTTGGTTTTACATATTCATATTTTTCACTTCTAGCACGAGTATATATATATATATATATATTTAGAATATATTCCTTTCAACCTTAGCCTTTAAGTTAATATTTATAAAATGTGTTGTCAAATTTAAAAGATGTGATCTGTGCTCAAGAATAAGGATGAACCGAACACCCCCCTTTTCGGTTCGCACCAGAACATGTGAACAGGAAACAAAATTGTTCGAATTCACGAACACCGTTAAAGTCTATGGGACACGTACATGAATAATCAAAAGTGCTAATTTTAAAGGCTTATATGCATGGTATTGTCATAAAAAGTGTTTGGGTCCCCTGGGTCCTGCCCCAGGGGACATGGATCAATGCAAAAAAAGTTTTAAAAACAAACGTTTTTTCGGGAGCAGTGATTTTAATAATGCTTAAAGTGAAACAATAAAAGTGTAATATTCCTTTAAATTTCGTACCTGGGGGGTGTCTATAGTATGCCTGTAAAGGGGCGCATGTTTCCGGTGTTTAGAACAGTCTGACAGCAAAATGACACTTCAAAGGAAAAAAAGTCATTTAAAACTACTCGTGGCTATTAATGAATTGCCGGTCCGACAATACACATAAAAGTTCATTGATAAAAAGGGCATGGGCATTCCCCACAGGGGAACCCCGAACCAAAATGAAAAAAAAAAAATGATGTGGGGGTCCCCCTAAATTCCATACCAGGCCCTTCAGGTCTGGTATGGATATTAAGGGGAACCCTGGCCAAAGTTTAAAAAAAAATGGCGTGGGGTCCCCCCAAAAATCCATACCAGACCCTTATCCTAGCAGGCAACCTGGCAGGCCACAGGAAAAGAGGGGGGAGGAGAGAATGCCCCCCCTCCTGAACCATACCAGGCCACATGCCCTCAACATTGGGAGGGTGCTTTGGGGTAGCCCCCCAAAACACCTTGTCCCCATGTTGATGGGGACAAGGGCCTCATCCCTACAACCCTTGCCCAGTGGTTGTGGGGGTCTGAAGGCGGGGGCTTATCGGAATCTGGAAGCCCCCTTTAACAAGGGGACCCCCAGATCCCGGCCCTCCCCCCTGTGTAAAATGGTAAGGGGGTACAAAAGTACCCCTACCATTTCACAAAAAAAGTGTCAAAAATGTTAAAAATAAAGAGACAAGAGACAGTTTTTGACAATTCCTTTATTTAAATGCTTCTTCTTTCATCTATCTTCTTTTGGTTTCTTCCTCCATCTTTTTCTTCTTCTGGTTCTTCCTCCGGTGTTCTCGTCCAGCATCTTCCTCCGCGGCACCGGCGTCTTCTTCCCTTTGTCTTCTCGGACCGCTCCGCATCCACCATGATGGGAGGCTCCTGCTGTGTGATGCTTTTCCTCTTCTGATGGTTCCTAAATAAGGGAGGGCAGGGCCACCCGGTGACCCCGCCCCCCTCTGATGCACGGTGACTTCCCTGTCCGCCCCCTCTGACGTCACAGGAAATGCCACAGGGAAGTCCCCGTCAAGTCCCCGTGCGTCAGAGGGGGGAGGGGTCACCGGGTGGCCCCGCCCTCCGTTATTTAAGAACTGGCGAACAGCCGATGTTCGAGTCGAATATGAGTTCGACTCGAACTCGAAGCTCATCCCTACTCAGGAATTATGATTCTTTAGTAATACATATAACATTACCATACAGTATATAAACAATAGTCAAATACTGGCTTAGTAGGCTTCGACTATACTAGGAGGACAAACCAGCTACCTGGTTTTTCTGAGCCCTAAGAAAAAGTTTAAAGCTGAATCCTAGCCTTATCTTCAATCTTACACAGTTGTACAGGCTCCTCTCCTGTACAGTACTAAGCATCTCATAGAGTTCATATGAAGCTGCAGTAGGTCACACGGAGCCTGTCTTAGGCTCTGGCTGAATGTAATCCACCATCATCTAGCCCTTTCCATTTCAGACTTGCTGTGCCTTGCCTGCCACTTTCATTAGAACCCTTGTCCAGATACCTATCCCAAAAGGCCCCTCTATGAATTACATACATCCCTCTTCGCTGATGATCTTCTTATATTCTCAGCGGACCCCTCCTCCGACATGTCCACTAATAAAACAATATTCGATGAATTCAGATTATGCTCAGGTCTCCGCATAAACTATAGTAAGAGTGAAATTCTCCCCATAGGCACCCTCTCCAACCCACCCTGGGCCCACCATTCACCTTTCATGGTTGCTTAATCTCACATAACCTACCTAGGAATCAAAATAGGGAAATTACCTTCCTCTATATACCACCTCAATTACCCTCCTCTGGTCACAAAAATTTCACAAGAATTGGGTAAATGGATGGATCTGCCCCTCTCGCTCCTGGGAAGATGCCACTTAGTGAAAATGGTCAGTTTTGAGCTTTTACTTTACCCACTTCAAACTATTCCACTACTTCTACACCATAAAGAT
This sequence comes from Aquarana catesbeiana, assembly GCF_042186555.1. NCBI lineage: Eukaryota > Metazoa > Chordata > Amphibia > Anura > Ranidae > Aquarana > Aquarana catesbeiana. Next base: position 755,703,260 of record NC_133324.1, read on the forward strand.
ACAAAAACCTAAATTTATCTGGCAAAACAAACAACCACGCATTGCTTTTACAAAACTATATCTTCCCAGACACGAAGTATTAGTCTTCCAAATGTCAGAGCTTATAATTTAGCATGTCTACTGAGAATAGGCCTAGATTGGATATCACAATCTTCCCGCTACTCAAACTACTCCATAGAATCTGCAATGGCCCACCCCTATTCCTTAATGGCTCTCCTTCACTGCAAGTGGAAATCTTCCCCACCTTTACTTCAACGCAACCTCCTGTTGCAGGACACAGCCATAACCTGGAGAGAAGTCAGGAAAAGTCTCAAACTCTCTCCCTTCATATCCAGACACCTTCTGATACCAGGGAACCCAAGTTTCCCTCCAAGAATGGAGCATAAATCATTCTCCATCTGGCAACAGAATGGCCTCACACAATTCTCCACCCTATGTGATGTGAAAACAGGGCACCCTCTCAACTTCTCAACCATAGCTGGAACATTCTCACTCCCCCAATCCCATGCTTTCCACTTTGGACAATGCATCAGTTTCTTAAGGGACACATGCAGAGAGGAAAAAGAGATTTAAACCAATCATCAGAGACCAACTGCTCCAGGATGGCTCCTACAAAATCTCGGATATCTATAAACCTTTCCTACAAAAGACCACCCCTACACTGGCGTCCTCGTCAGCAGCTAACTGGGGCAAAGACTTCCCAGATGCGGAGCTGGTGGACAAACTTCTACAAGGATTCAACAAAATTCAACATTTGATTACTAATGAAACATGGAGAAAAAAAGATTCTCCACCGTGCCTACATACCCCTCCTGTGACAGACCTAGCTGGGAGAGAGACTTTTGGAGGGGACTGAATGCCAGCCTCTTGCCAATCGATCGTGGGCCCTGGCATTTGGGGGAACGGTGCTCTTTGTGAGCTGTATGCCTGGGGACCCTTGAGGTGGTATTACTGTGGATTCGGGTCCTGGTCCCCCATGACACACAGACTCTGGGGACCCTGGATTTGCCATATTAGGAATAGTGGCTGATTCATAATGCTGGAACAGATACTGTTGGGAGATGCTGATGTCAATTCCAGCCACCTGTCTGTCTGTTGCCTGCTAGAATGTGTATTGTAAATAAGTCTAGAGTCATTAGATCCCCATTGTTGTTTGTGTTAATTAACTCTGCTATTATGAAAATGTCCTGTGGTTGTACTTATGATAATGTATAATGTACTGTGTGAAGCTCGGTGACCACAAGTCTGGACAAAAGGTCATGTTAGTAAACTAGCTCATGTTAATTAGGTTAATTAGGTTACAGGTGTATTGTTAGAGTAATATGAGCAGGAGGTATACATCTCCTCTTTTACTGTATAAAAGAGCCTGTATTCCTCAATAAAAGAGATTCCTGTTTGAACTTACATACAGCCTGCCTGGTGTTTGTTCTGAGCTACACAACTGGATTAGAACGGCACATAGCTGTAGTTCTAGTCCCGGAGCATCGGATGACCGAACCATCAGATGTTGCGATCTGCAATCTGATTCTATAGCTACAGAGGAGTGTCAGGAGAGTGGAACTGAGCGAGCGGGGGCTCGTTACACTTCCTCTCAGTCAAAAAGGAGCAGGGCAATACCAACTGCCCCCTGTGCCACCAACCAAGACCTTCCCATCTCCACCTTCTGGGATCAGTTCATAGCCTACATTTTTGATGTAACCCTGCTGAAACTGCCTAAAGACCCCCTGCTCCTTATCTTCGGGCATTGGGACTCTCAACTATTACCTTGGTCCCCCAATACCCACCCTCCATACAAGGACTGGTCTTTGATTTGTCTCCTAATTGCCAGAAGATCCATATTGAAAAATTGGATTTCCACCCTCTGCCCTAAGACCTCACAAGTCAAACAAGAACTTCTACATCTACTGTTCAAGGACAAACTCAACACCGACCTCAAACACGAAGGATCCAGAGCACGTTTCTACTCCAGATGGCAAGCCTTCATGGACTCGGCATTATCCCCAGAGGACCGTGATAACTTTGAAAAGTACTCATTCTCATACTATGGGACTTTCCCTACACTCCCAGGGAACACGATCTTCCCTGCTGATCAACCCACAACAGGTGGACCTTTAAACTGTTCAAATCATCCATCAGTACCCCCACCCCTTCATCAACCTCACCCTCTCCACCTACATTGCAACAAAGAGCACCCCGCTCATTACTTTAGCCACAGCCTTGGTGTCTCCTTCTCATCTTGGTGCACACCCCTTCCCCCTCCCCTTCCCTCACCATCCTTCCCTTTTCTTTTGTTCCACCTTGTAGTCCTATGGAACCTCCATAACAGATCCATCTAGGTACCTCTATATGGTAGTTACGGTCTACTCCTGTCGCCAACCCACCCATGTACACATCCCCAAAATTACATGGCTCACTCAAATGACTTTGTAAAACGATCTTACAACTATTGTCATAATCTATATGGAATTTTCTTTCAATAAAATCTTTTTGCAAAAAAAAGGGGGCGTGGCCACTGCTCACCAAGATGGCTGCTTAAGGCTGATAAGAGCTCTGCTCTGCACGAGGGGAATCACCAGCGCTACAACCGACTGAAGCCCTTTACACTCTCTGCCACTAATCCCCCGGACCTCCCAGTGACCCAGGACACTGACCGGTATGCGGAGATGCCTGCAAGACCAGCCGCAGGCTCTTAAACTGCCAGATTTCTTCCCGGCAGTGTCCCGTGGGCTACAACAAAATGGCGGCAGGAGTCAGCCAGCGCCGCTAAATGCTGGACCTTTAGTGCCTGCACCACCAGATCTCACAGACAGAATGGAAAAGAACTCAGACACAGCTGCTGCTGTGGAGGACACACACTCCATTGACTCTAACTCCCTGTGTCTCTCCCTCTACTAGAAGCCCTGTTAAATCTAAACCAAGGCTGGATGCAGAGGCAAATATTATTAACAACAGACACCCTGCTCTGAATATGGAGGTGAGTGACTCCCTGGGCACTGAGTCCAATATCATGCCCTTCGCTGATACCCATAGCACATTTTCCTACCACGGGGCAACCTATATCTGATATTACTATGAAAGAGATGCTGATGTCATTAAGATCCTCTATACAGTCAGATATGAGCTCATGAATTCAACAATGCAGAGCAGAAATCCATGACCTCGGGGACAGGGTCCACCAAGTGGAGAAGAGGATGTGCACAGTCGCATCATCCTTTAATGCGTTAGTGGACTCTCACTTGGCGCAACAAGAGGCCATCTCCATTTCTGCACAGCAACTCCCTCACTTTGCCCGTGACCTCTTCCAACAGTTATTCCCTCATTGTCCCCAATGGACCTAACCATTAACAGAATACATAGAGTACCCAAACTGTCCTTCCTGCCCTCAGAGGTTCCACGAGACATGTTGCTGAGAGTTCATTTTTTCCAGGTTAAGGAGAAAATTCTTGATGCCTTCTGAAAAGCAGACAACCTTCTAGAACAAGCTACCAACCTGCAAGTATTGCCTGAACTCTCACAACACACACTGCAACAGCATTGCAACCTGGTGACACTCACCAAGGCTTTGAGAAACCACAAGATAATTTACCGCTGGAAATACCCGGCCAAACTCAACATCTCCTACAAAGGCTCCAACCACCTTGCCAACTCCCTGGAGGAAGGCCTAAACCTCCTGAAAAACTGGCACATCTTATCATCTGATCTGGGTCATGGCCCGCTCCCGCAGGGCAATCCTTCCCTTGACACTAGGATTGGCAGATCAAGCCTCAACGGAAATCATCAACAAAGCACACCCGAGGCTTCATATAACTGACTCTCTTTTCTCTTCTTCAATAGGATTCCCAAAGTGCCTGTGGTACTGTACCTTAAAACCCCATTGGTATTGGCAGCTTTGCTGTCTTGTCCTTTCGGACCAGTTTTTAAAATTTTTTATTATTGCTGTTTACCGATCCAGATTCCTAGTTCCCCATTGGGAACATTGTAGTCCTTGTTTTTTTACATTGAACACTTTTCTAATCCCATGCATTGGTATAGCAAGATATCACACAACAGATCTATGATCATCCTTCTCACCACCTCATTGTTCTCTCCCCAATTCTTTCTGGGACTCTGCACAACTCTACTTCCACATATCTGCACTTGCCATAATAGAGAACTTCCCTCTCTGATCAAGCACAAACAAACCACCCTCATGGGTTTCAATATCATCTGGAACTATAGACATGGGTCTTAAATTCCTCCCTGTAAACACAAGAGGCCTTAATCATCCTGCCGAACGAAGATCCTTATGGAAAGAAGCACTCCAGCACAAGGCATACATTCTAGCAGTACAAGAAACACATTTCCACAAATCGGCTCCCCCTAAATGCTCCCACGCAAGCTTTCCTCATGTTTTTACGTCCTCTTCCCCAGCAAAGAGGGGTGTAATGTTGGCCATAAGGGACACGGTTTCTTTCAAACTCAAAGACTCCTTCATTTATCTAGATGGGCGATATATCATCTTGGTTTGTATCATTAACAAAATGCCTATTATCTTGACGAATGTTTATGCTCCCAACTTGCACCAAATCAAGTTTAGCAAAAAAGTTATCAAAAAAATTTCTCAGTTGCAAATTGGAAGCATATTAATTTGTGGAGATTTTAACATGATTGTCGATAACATTCTAGACACCACCTCTTTGATCAGGAGTCAATCCCTTCTTTTCCGGGACCTCCTCATCAAAGAGGAACTATACGATGTCTGGAGCTGTCAGAATGCGACTGAAAAATCCTTTACATACTATTCCCCTAGGCACAATTCCTACTTCAGGCTGGATCTGTTTCTATCTGACAAGTTGCTGTTGCAGAGAATTTCCCACTCCTCTATCCAAGACATAACATGGTCCGACCACGCTCCCGCCATAATCCAAATGGAGGAGGTGAATGCCTTTGCGACAGCACGTATCTGGAGATGCAATGAGTCAGTGATCCAAGACCCAGAGTCACAAAAAGAGATATCCCAGCAGCTAGAAGAGCTTTAATGACCCCCGTGCCACTAGTGATAAGGAGATCTTTATACCTACCTCACTTACACGCTTATTGATACACCAAATAAGTGAAAACAACTTTGTCTATATAAGAACCGACCCATGCAGTTGCAGCTATAACCAATGAAATTAAGAACAAATAATAACTGTGCGAAAAGGGATAACAATCTAATTTATTCAAACTTACTATTGTACAGAAAAGAAACTAGTAATATTGTTATAAAGGGCATTGAAGTGCTATCAGTACATCAGGACAAATTGTAGGATAGGAAAAGTTATAGAAAAGATGAAGTCACACACTAAGTGTAAGAGGTACATTTACAGAGAAAACTTACGTCCCCATGCTTCTTAGCTCACGAACAAAATAAACTGGACCAGGGGTCTGTGTTCTGGTATATATATACACACACACACTTGTAAAACCCCACCCCTCCTCACCCCCCCTTTCATATGATAAGGTATTGCCACATTCCTTCAAGGGTGGGGGGTTGCACATAAGCCAGGTGGCCACACTTGGCCAACTGGAGGTCTTTACATGTCATAAACCCCTCTCTGCCCAACCCAATTTAAGTAAAACAAGTTTGGTAACATTACTACTCCCAGTCAGCCTCACAACCCCCAAGTGATTCCCTCCAGGCAAGGGACAGTACATCTATAAACCAGGTGGTATAACTGACACAGAGCTTAAACCAGAGCTGTTTTATGATGTCAGCTGTTCTCAGAATGTCCAGGCAACTTCCTGACACACTGCTTTAAGTCATATTGCATGCCCATTTATGAATGTTGATTATCATTGAAGGTAAAAATCATAGGCCTCACATTTCCACATCAGTTCCCCCTGAAGTTCATTCTTGAACTTATGCCCTCCCTCAATGATCTTGCACCCACCCACAACAGCCAAAAAGGCCCAACTCCCTAACCACCACCACTGCGGCCTCCCCTTCTTGTCTTGAACATGACAAAACCCATCAAGGTAGACTTGAGACAGCAACAAAATCCTGGTGCCTTTGAGACTTCATATTAGACTCATGAGTGCCTGTACTGCAATGTTTCTTTGCCCCTCTGAATTGGAAGAGTGCAACTCCAACATTGATGGCGGGATCCTGGTATCTTTTAGTCCCCATAACTTGGGAATGCTGTGTGATGTTTGCAAAGATTGGATCGGACCGCGAGACAGCACTGTTCAGCATGGTGAAGGAAAGTCAAGGACAGTCTAGTCATTGTCCCTTGGTCTTAAGATATGTCGTGGTGGTTTTTGTTGCTTCTTCAGGTGGTGGTAGGGCGGGCCTCCAGACAGTCGTGCATGAATACAAAAAAAAGGAGAATGTCAGTGTACAGTTATTGAAGGAATGCCAGACAGGAGTAGTGTGGCCATTAAGGCTAAATGCTTATAAGAAGTGTAATGTGGATGAGTAGAGTGGGATCCCCACAGGGTACAGAGTCCGAGCAACAGCCAGTATCCTCCATGGCCCTTGATGGTAGGGATAGTCAACACTGCCTGCTATTGCCAGGTCCCTGGGTTCACCACACCTGCTCACGGGGCTCAGGTTAAAGCAGTAGGTGGACTAGGGGAGGTAGAATTACATTAAGAAATTAGGTGATAGAAACCAAAGTAAAAACCTAGAGAGCATAATATTAAAGAAGGAAAAGGAACGGAAGAGAGGTGAGTACTGTATTTATTGGCGTATAACACTCACTTTTTCACCATGAAAACCGGGTGCAAATAGCGTGTGCATGTTATACGCCAATACTTCAATTTTAGCTGCCTCGAAGGGGACAGGGAGGAGGTGGGATGAGCGCCGTCAGGTTACATACAGTGAGAATCCTCTGTTTACTTGGCGGCCTCTGTAATAAGAAGTCCCGTCTCCTGGGCCGCCATTGGACTACTGTTCTGTCTATCATAGGAGATTCTCACTGTATGTAATCTGTCGGCGCTCATCCCGCCCCCCTCCCTGTCCCCTCTAGGCTGAAGATGGGCATCGATCAGTCTGCACTGATGGCATTGGCGAGGCTGCTGCATTGAAGGTAATGGTGAGGCTGCTGCATTGATGGCAATGGTGAGGCTGCTACATTGATGGCAATGGTGAGGTTGCTGCATTGATGGCACATGTGAGGCTGCAGATGGGCATTGATCAGGCTGCATTGATGGCAATGGTGAGGCTGCAGATGGGCACTGACCCTTATTTTGCTTCAAAGTTCCTTATTTAAAATTTAAGTTTTTTTCCTGAAACTTCCCTCTTAAAATGAATGTGCGTGTTATACGCCTGTGCGTGTTATATGCCGATAAATACGGTAATTAAAATGAACAGGAAAAATAGTGGAAATAATGATGAAAAAAGATACAAAAAACAAAAAAACTACAGATTTAATGCTGCTCTAACCAAGACTGTTAAAGAGCCTTGAATCTGTATTAAAAAAAACCAAAAAAAACAAATACATCGGTTGAAAAAAAAATAAAACAAAAGAATAAAAAAAAACACATATAGTTACTTTAAAAAAAAAAAAAAAACTCCTCTCCCATACTAGTAATTAGCAGTATTTTTGCAGGTCAGGTACACAGATATTAATAAGAGTGAGAAAATAAAAAATAATAAAAAATTATTAAAACTTTTAGAATTTAGGTAAACCTGACTGCACTTTATTAATACAAACTGAAGAAGCTTATCCCTAGAACAACAAAAAAACAAGAAAAATATAGTTCTAGGGTCCTCTCTTTAAACTTCTTTGTACTGGTCTGGATTGAATAAAGCTTCTTCAGAGATTTGTTTCTGAGTTAGTGGCCTTTCTGTTCCTTGAAAGAAGATACCTTGTTGAGGTACACATTCTCATAGCTTTGGTGTTCATTCTCCTGAGAGTAATGCACATTATTACTTGCATCAGGAAAAGCAATAAGGCTGCACAGATTAGGACAACAACAGAGTGGAGCAAAATGTTTAGGAAAGCTGTAGCGTTAGGACTGTACCCAAATAAAAACTTTCCCACCAGGAAATCTTAGCGTCTGCGTCTAAAGTGTGGGATACTTGGATCAATCTATTTTGATCATGGGTGAGTCGTATGGTGGCTTGTTTCTCAGCATCTCTTATCACATTTAATATTTCATCTTGTTGTCCGAAATCTACCAGCCAGGCTTTTAACGCCCCAAATCCCAGAGGAAGTTTCTGTAAATGTATGGTGGTATCAGGCTTGATATCAAGCCTTTTCTCTGGGGTAATAGGGGTTCGCCCTTGTGTCCCTGCTATATCTATTCCAAGGACAGGGGAAGATGTACAGTAGACTCCCTGAGGTAGTGTACCACGCTGAGTACAGTTCAACCCGTATGCAGAATATAGGGCATCACTGGACGTTTGTCCCAAGTATTTTACATAAGGTTGGGGCATTTCCTCTGCATCCATGAGACATGACCCTTCCCTGTGCTAGCATTGTTGTCTCATGATCCTGTCCTGTTTCCCTTGGCATAACACAACCCCTTCTCCAGCACTCATCAGTACCAGTCATCTGAGGCTGCCCAGACTCAAACCATCAGAACAAGATGGACTCCAGGGTGTAACACAGTAGAGTCTGATAGGATAGTACCCAGATTGACCGTGATATCTGCACAATGTTCCATCCCTGCCATTAGGGATGAGAACAGTGCAAGTTAGATTTTTTTTTTTTATAAATTGTTTATTTATTGAGTGTTAACATAGTTAAACAAGGATATATCAGCATATATGTTCATCAGAAGGAATAACATGGATAGAAAGTCCATCCCACAGAAACCGAAGCATCACATGTTATGAACATTAGGGATATAAATATAATATCAAATGATTGACAGATAATATATATTCACATCATGGAGAAGGGAAGACAATTTGGTTCAAAAAGAGATCATCAATAGTTTGTTTAAAGTATTAATTAACTGCATGAACATCAGGACTACTTAGGTTTCTCCAAATTGTATTCACAAGCATCCCATGGTTCCCAAATTTTATCAAAACTAGGAAGGGTCTCCTCAATAATAGCTGTAAGATGCTCCATCCTATGAATGTCCGCTATGATATTTGGAAATTGCGCAAAAGTAGGAGGAGTATTGGTCAGCCAACACTGAGGAATGGCCCGTTTTTCTGCTAATAAAATGAAGGCCATCAGTTTCCTACGAGACTTATGCCGCGTACACACGGTCGGACTTTCCGGCATACTTGGTCCGGCGGACCAGAGTGTGCCGGACAATCCGCCCGTGTGTAGGCACCGGCGGACTTTTCCGGCGGACTTTTTCCCAAAAGCCCGCCGGACCTAGATTTGAAGAAAGTTCTAAATCTTTCCGCCGGACTCAGTTTCGGGCGGAAAGTCCGCTCGTGTGTGTGCTGGTCCGACGGAAAGCCCGCTCGTGTGTAGGCTGGTCCGACGGACCAGATACAACACGAGGGCAGGGTATTGCATCTCATGCTCGCTGCAATAGGAAAAACACATTTTCCTATTGCGGCGAGCGCGGGGCATACCAGGCCCTTAGGTCTGGTATGGATTATAAAGGGGAACCCCGCTACGCCGAAAAAACGGCGTGGGGTCCCCCTAAAATCCATACCAGACCCCGATCCGAGCACGCAGCCTGGCCGGTCAGGAAAGGGGGTGGGGACGAGCGAGCGCCCCCCCCCCTCCTGAACCGTACCAGGCCGCATGCCCTCAACATGGGGGTGGGTGCTTTGGGGGAGGGGGGCGCCCTGCGCCCCCCCCCCAAAGCACCTTGTCCCCATGTTGATGAGGACAAGGGCCTCTTCCCGACAACCCTGGCCGTTGGTTGTCGGGGTCTGCGGGCGGGGGCTTATCGGAATCTGGGAGCCCCCTTTAATAAGGGGGCCCCCAGATCCCGGCCCCCCACCCTATGTAAATGAGTATGGGGTACATGGTACCCCTACCCATTTACCTAGGAAAAAAGTGTAAGTAATAAAACACACTACACAGGTTTTTAAAATATTTTATTAAACAGCTCCGGGGGGGGGGATCTTCCTCCGGCTTCGGGGGTCTTCTTCCGGCTTCGGGGGTCCCTCCGCTTCATCTTCTCCCGGCGTCCGGTTGGTTCTTCTCCGCTCTCTTCTCCCGGTGTTCCTGTTCTTCGGCCGGCTCCTCTGCTGTCTTCAAGTAGCTCTCTTGCCAGCAGAGGTCCGGACTTCTGGGCTTCTGGGCTTCTGGGCTTCTGGGCTTCTCTTCCCCAGATGTTGACACGACGCTCTCTCCTGCTGGACTGCTCTCCGAGGGCTGCGTTGTGACTTATATAGGTGGAGACCCCGCCCCCTTTTGATGTCACAGTCCCTGGGCATGCTGGGACTGTGACGTTTTAGGGGGCGTGGTCAACATCACCCAGTGACCACGCCCCCTAAAACGTCACAGTCCCAGCATGCCCAGGGACTGTGACATCAAAAGGGGGCGGGGTCTCCACCTATATAAGTCACAACGCAGCCCTCGGAGAGCAGTCCAGCAGGAGAGAGCGTCGTGTCAACATCTGGGGAAGAGAAGCCCAGAAGCCCAGAAGCCCAGAAGTCCGGACCTCTGCTGGCAAGAGAGCTACTTGAAGACAGCAGAGGAGCCGGCCGAAGAACAGGAACACCGGGAGAAGAGAGCGGAGAAGAACCAACCGGACGCCGGGAGAAGATGAAGCGGAGGGACCCCCGAAGCCGGAAGAAGACCCCCGAAGACGGAGGAAGATCCCCCCCCCCGGAGCTGTTTAATAAAATATTTTAAAAACCTGTGTAGTGTGTTTTATTACTTACACTTTTTTCCTAGGTAAATGGGTAGGGGTACCATGTACCCCATACTCATTTACATAGGGTGGGGGGCCGGGATCTGGGGGCCCCCTTATTAAAGGGGGCTCCCAGATTCCGATAAGCCCCCGCCCGCAGACCCCGACAACCAACGGCCAGGGTTGTCGGGAAGAGGCCCTTGTCCTCATCAACATGGGGACAAGGTGCTTTGGGGGGGGGGCGCAGGGCGCCCCCTCCCCCAAAGCACCCACCCCCATGTTGAGGGCATGCGGCCTGGTACGGTTCAGGAGGGGGGGGGGGGGCGCTCGCTCGTCCCCACCCCCTTTCCTGACCGGCCAGGCTGCGTGCTCGGATCGGGGTCTGGTATGGATTTTAGGGGGACCCCACGCCGTTTTTTCGGCGTAGCGGGGTTCCCCTTTATAATCCATACCAGACCTAAGGGCCTGGTATGCCCCGCGACGGGGCCAGTAAGGTGTCAATCTCGCCGATAAAAGCGGCAAGATTGACATCCTTTTCTAGTCCCGTCGCACCTGAGTCACGTTCAAAATGAACGGACTTGTCCGTGTGTGGGCAAGTCCGTTCATTCTGAAAGTCCGCCGGAACTCCGGCCAAAGTCCGTCGGAAAGACGGGCGGACTTAGCCCGCCGGAAAGTCCCGGCGTGTGTGGGCAAGTCCGTCCGTTTTAAAGTCCGGCGCACCTGGCGGACAAAGTCCGTCGGAAAGTGTGCCGGACCAAGTAGGATAGAAAGTCCGCTCGTGTGTACGCGGCATTAGACATTTTTTGGATTGTGAGGCCTAGCAGAAGATGTATGGGTTGGAAGGGGATGGGAAGGTTCAGGATCTTCTCTAGTAATGTGTGAACCTGTGTCCAAAAGGGCAATAATACGGGGCGCTCCCAAAATATATGGTAATGAGTGCCTATGGACTCACCACATCTCCAACATATACCCGAGGTTGTCAATTTATGTTTCACCAGGAAATCCGGAGTCCTATACCAAAACATGCAGATTTTATAGGCAGTTTCTTTTTGGGTCACACAACTGGATACTTTAGAAGTAGCGTCCCAGATCTCCCTCCATTCCCGTAGTGTAATAGGCCTGTTTAAAATGTGGGACCTTTACGCATGTATGAGTGTGTGTTCAGTAATAATAGGGGTTTCTTGCAAAATTTTATATATAGTGGAAATTAGACGGGGTTCGTGAGGGCCTCTGGAACACGTCAATTCAAATTCTGTGGGTATGGTTAATGTCAGTTGTGGTAATTTATTGGAGAAAAAATGTTTAATTTGGAGAAATGAGTAAAAGAGATTCTTCGGGATTTCATGTTTAGATTGTAGTTCTGAGAAGGTGTAAAGTTTGTGCGTCACAGGATGAACTATATGGCGTAGCTGGAATATACCTGCTTTCGTCCAAGGTAACATGGCTTCATAGGATAGGCCTTCAGGGATTTCTGGGTTAAAGGTAATATTTATTAAAGGAGAACATGGGGATGCGAGTGAGAATTTACCCGAACATTTTTTCCAAATTGAAAGTGTAAAAAGCATTGGATTTAGGCAGATTTTATGCAGTTGGGTGAAGGACTTATCAGTGGATGGCCATAACATGCTACATGGATGAGCTGGTATTGTGATACTCATCTCAATTTCAGACCAACAATTAGGGGCATATCTAGAAGTCCAAGAGGCTATAGCCCTCAAGTGCGTAGCATAGTAGTATTTGATTATGTCTGGCGCTCTAGGGCACCTCTGGCTGGGGTTGTAAGGAGAATTGAGCTGGCTATTCTACCGGATATATCTCCAAATAGGGCTAAGGTTGTGTGTAGTGAGGGGAGTGAGATGTGAGGGTGAGTTAGTGTTATTAAGATGTCATCCGCAAAAAGTGACAGTTTGTATACCTGCTGTCTCAGCTGAACTCCACATATGTCTGGGTGGGATCTAACAGCCTCTGCCAGGGGTTCCAAGCTAAAGATAAAAAGTAGGGGTGAGAGGGGACATACCTGGCGAGTACCATTAGTTAGAGTAAATGATGGAGATATATGGGAAGCCATCTGCACTTGGGATGTGGGTGTGGAATAAAGTGTTTTCAACGCTTGTACAAAGGGGCCAGAGAAGCCATATCTATGTAAAATAGCAAACATGAATGACCAATTCAAGCGGTCAAACGCCTTCTGGGCATCTAGGCTAAGGATCAAGGCAAGTTTCTTAGTTTTCATCAGGAGATCAAAGAGATCAACTGTTCTCCTGGTGTTGTCCCCTGCCTGTCTAGTGGGGACAAACCCGACCTGATCCCTATGCACAAGCGACGGGAGAAGTAGTGAAAGTCTGTTGGCCAAAATTCTGTTAAAAATGTTATAGTCAGAATTTAGAAGGGCAATGGGGCGATAATTGTCTGGTAAAGAGGGGTCCTTTCCGGGCTTCAGAATGACTGTAATGAAAGGTTGTAGAAATTGGGAATGAGGCAATGTACCTGACATTAGTGACGAGAACAGATTAGCCATGTCAGGTAATAGGACTGGAAGGAATCCTCTAAAATAGGAATAAGAGAGTCCATCAGGGGCCTTATGATTAGGGAGCTGACTCATTACCTTAGTGATTTCTTCAACAGAAATGGGGACATTTAGTCCCATGTGGTCCTCAGCGGATATTGTGGGGAGTTTCAAAGATTCTACAAAGGAGTCAAATTTTTTCTGGGTAAATTGGAAATTCGGGTCTGTTGATAAACAGTTGTACAATCTTTGGTAAAAGTCGCCAAAGACCTTGGACATATTACGAGGACAATATGTGGGTTCACCATTAGGTTGTAATAAATAGGAGCAGAAATAAGTGTTCTAGATCTTAGTTTGTTAATCAACATTTTATGGGGTTTGTTGGCAAATTCATAAAATTTTTGCTCGGACCATAGAGTGGATTTGGTAAATTTAGTCAGGTCCAAGGACTTGATGCGATTACACAATGAGACCACAGCTCTGCGGTGGGGTACCGTAGGGAGGCTAAGTAGGTGTTCCTCTGCTTTAGATAGGTCGTTTAAAAGGGACGATCTTTGAAGTTCACGATCTCGTTTGTAACGAGAGCCTGCAGAGATGCACTCTCCTCTGAAAAAAGGCTTGTGGGCTTCCCACAGGGTGGACGCCCCACAGACTGAACCCTCATTAAGTTCTAAAAATTCCGTCAACTTTTTCTGCAAATGAAGATGAATCTCAGGCACCTTAAGGAGAGACTCATAGAGGCGCCAATGGCATGTTCTAGGTGTGAGCATTGACAGAAGGAGATCTAGGGCGATAGGTGCATGATCTGACCATGTTATAGGGTAGATTTCGGAATTCACCACATAGGTCAAAAGGAGTGCGGAGACAAAAAAAATGATCTAGTCTGGTATATAATTTATGAGGTGGGGAGTAAAATGTAAATTGTTTGGCCAATGGATGTTTCACCCTCCATGTATCAAACAGATTTTGAGATCTTATCAATTTCCGGAATGCAGTGGAAAGCTTCTGAATCTGAGGGTGGTGGGGTATGCGAAAAAAGGGCAAATCTATCCTTAGTTGGTGACATACAAACATTAAAGTCTCCTCCAATGACTAGAAAGGGTTGGCAGTAAGGCTGGAGATGCTCAAAAATTTTTTCCATGAACCCAATTTGTCCTGTATTGGGCCCATAGACGTTGGCTAGGGTGAAAGAGACGTTGTTGTGATCACAATTCAGGAGTACAAATCTACCCTGAGGGTCTAAATAAGAGGATTTTACCTGGATGGAAGAGGAGCGCTTTAACAGAATAGCCACACCAGCCTTCCCGGTTGGGTCAGAAGCTATGAAGGCAGTAAGGAATTGTTTAGAAGCTAATTTAAATGTACCATTTGCTTTAAAATGAGTCTCCTGAATCACAATCATGTCAGCCTTTGAAGACTTTTACTCCTTCAACGCCAGCCAACGCTTGCGTATGGAGCCCAAACCCTTAACGTTACAGGAAAAAATACTTACAGCCATATTTCAAATATGTGAACGAAGCACTTGATGCAATCACAAAATAGCAAGGATGTGTATACCATGATGTGTAAAACACTGTAACATAAACATTATATGCAGATGGTCAAGAAAGGAAATGGCATAAATGCCTCTGTTTTCCAATTTTGGATAACAAAGAGATCCCATGCAAAAATTTTGAGCATATTAAAAACAAAAAATAAAAAGAAAAAAATAAACAAAAATAAGATTAAAAAGAAAAAATGAAAAGCAACCCTGAATAGGATCAAAAAGGATCCATATAAAAAAAAAAGAAAAAAGGAGAAACTTGAGAAGAAGTAATTTCTCAGGGGGTCACATTCCTGGTTTGTGACCATAATGGAAAAAAGGGGGCATGACAGTCTGCAAGATCAGTCACAGAGGCCTCAGCCCCATCCAAACATCAATTAACAGAGTAGGCAGGGAACAGTCTACCTATAACAGATAGATAGTTATAGAATCAGGGATTATATGTAATTTAAGGCAACTAGAATAAAACTGTGGACTTTGAACATAAAGTCCGAGGTCGTGTAAGCCAAGAGAAGAACGCGACTTTATACGACAGAGGGAGATCCAAAGTTGGGCCACATGGAAGTCTCAGGTGAGGCCCTTTGATGGTGCAGCTCTTTGGGGGGTGACAGGTGCCTTCCGCGACCTTTGACGAACTGGGGTCCAAACCTTCGCATGTGTAGACAAGGATCGAGAAGATGGAATCTGGGTCTGTAGATCTTCATCTGGTATCTGTAAATCTCTTATGGAATGTTGTGTTCCATCCTTGGTAACAGACAGACAAAAAGGAAAACCTCATCGATAAGGGATTTGATTTTGTTGTAGATGGGATGTAACTGGTCTCAAAGCTCGGTGCTTACCCAGGGTAATAGGTGATAAGTTGTTGAAAATTTGAATCTTCGCGCCTTTAATTCCACTCAGGACCTATTGCGAGTGGCAATGGTCAGGGCTTCCTTGCTCGCATAGAAATGAAAGCGTGCAATAATGTCCCTGGGGTTAGCACCTGGGGGAGGCTTAGGAGCCAATGATCTGTGTGCTCTGTCGAGATGCCATTCTATGTCAGGAATGTGGGGTGCCAGTGTAACAAAGAGGGCCAAAAGGTAGGGGCGTGTTTCTTTGTCAGGAACTTTTTCAGGAACTCCCCGGATTCGTAGATTCTGATGTCTCTCCCTGTTCCCGAAGTCCTCCTGCTGCATCTGTAGTTGTGTAACTGCATTTTTTAAAGTAACGTTTTCTTCCTCTAATGCATGTACATAGTGGACCATGTCATCAAATTTGGACTCCAACGTGTCTGTGCCTTCCCCCAATTGGTCAATCTCACCTCTAAGTTCATGGGCAAGCTTGCTTACCTATTTGGTGATGGTCTGGGTGATGTTATGAAGCAGAGCCTGCAGCTTAGCGTCCAACACAGCCACTGCCACAGGTAGTGACACTGTGGGAGAGGCAGATGGATATGAGGATCCTGGGTGGTGGAGATGGTCCGTGACGAGAAGAGAGGAGCCAGCCAGCGGGGTTGTATCAGTTAGGATCGTGTCAGTTAGGATCGCGGCGGGCAGAGGAGTACTCAAGGCCGGGGATTGCGGCCTACGGAGGAAGCGATCCATAGACTGGGTAGGCCTAAATGCGGCCTGTGATGTTTGTCCACGGTAAACGTGCCTCTGGTCACCGATCTTCCCCATAAACCGATCGGGATGTAGCTGAAAGGTTCCCTGGGCGAAAGATGCAGCTCCCAGGTCTGTGGCTGCTATAGTAGCGGAGCGGGAGTTTCGGATTTATGGGCAGAGGCCAGAGCTCAGATCCTAAGCGTCCGCCATCTTAGCAAGCCGCAAGTCGTGCAAGTTAGATTTTTCACGATCCTGGAACTGAGTCATCCACCAATGTATTACGATTCATAGGCAACCTGGATACTACCCCCACCTGCCTGTCCTTGCAAAGTGATGCTGGACAGAGCAAGTTGGCTTTCCTAACCCCTTCCTTGATATGTAGCACAAGACCCCCCCAATGTGATCCTGAGTATCTCCAGCTCCATAGTGTTTTAAGGTACCCAATGCCCCAATTCCAGCTCCAAAGAAAGTCTCCATTAAGCCTCTCTTTCCTAAGGATGGGAAATAGTCTGAATACCCGGATTGAAAACCACCTGCCACCAGGTACACTTGTTTCTTTATAGAGGCTGCAC
The DNA here is from genome assembly GCF_042186555.1 of Aquarana catesbeiana. NCBI lineage: Eukaryota > Metazoa > Chordata > Amphibia > Anura > Ranidae > Aquarana > Aquarana catesbeiana. Next base: position 755,720,204 of record NC_133324.1, read on the forward strand.
ACCTTCTCCCTCCTTTATCAATTCGGTAATCAGACCATTTTATCCTTCGCCCATACAAAATAAACTGTCTACACTATTCAGACAGGACTCACATGAATGACAGGGGCATAGTGCAACACTGGGGCACTGGTCTTCCTGGCATGCAGGATACAGACCACTAGTTAAGGTACGCAAGAAGTCTAGGACAGGGAGGACACCTATGGGTATTAACTGAGGAGAATACAGCATGCCCACACAACTCCATCCCTGTGCCTGGATTTCAGAGACCATGCCCAGGGTATACAATGCACCTCTACCTATGGTTAGGTTCAAGGAACCCTCTAGTTCCATGACTAACGTTACATCTGTGTTCTTTAAGACAAAGAAACAAACTTGTCTATGTCCCAAATAATACCCAGGTGCTTTTTTCCCAGCAATGACCTCTCCATCTAGAACACAGAGTGCAATATCTTCCCAACATTTTTCGCTCACCACCATGTATTGACCTGGCCTACAAAGGACATCATGGTCATTCTTCCGACAAAGGGAAGTATCAACCTGCCTCCAGCTTCCATCTTCTCTGATCACATGTGGGTAATTTAGCCTCAAATGCAACAAGATAGAATCCTTAGTCAGTAAGCCCATTGATGCCACCAAATATACAGACCGAGTCTGCACTTCTGTGTATGGGATCATACAGCATAACACCTTTCACAATCCAAACTAGTACAGCCCATCCAGGCATTCGACCACCACTTTGGATTAGTGTAAGCAACGTGTTTTGGCAAAGTCTTACTGAGCGGTGATGCTAACTCATCAGGACACTGCCCCTCATACAGAGACTGTACAATCAGCTTAATGTTGGTTGATAATTCCACCTGCCACTGCGTGCATGCCAGAGCCCATGACATATTTTTGCCCTGTACCACTACACTATCTACCAACCTCTTAAAATGGTGGATAAAATCTTGAGCTACTTTTACCTGGGTATTTATGTGACGTTGTTGAGTATTATCAAGAATGTCATTAATCTCTCTCTGAGCAACAAAGCCCCGCTTACTGTCTGAAGCTATAGCTGAGAGTTTGTTCCTCAGGAGATCGATGTCCACTCCATTAACAACAACCATCCCAGCACCTATTCCTTCAATATAGTGCTGAATACATCCCTCCTCTTTCGGGTTACTCCTCAGAAATAGGCGTCCTGCATGAACCTCATCCTGTGTTTGCACATCTCTGGCAGCAATCCACTGGTACAATGACCACACTTGATTCAGTGTATACTCAGCACATATAGGGTAATAGGTTTTTATCAACCCCTGTGAGATGTTGCAGCAAGATGTGGTGAAGAACAGCCACAAGCTGGTAACACCCCACACCATCTTCCTGCACAACTCTTCTCCAGACTCACCCAAAACTATACAATACGAGGCCAGACCTATACACTCTCAACTTGTATGCCATCAGGCAGGCCCTCATACTACACATCTGAAGGTAAATCTAAAGGAAACCGAACAACAAAAATTGCATACTGTGTATCCAGCTCGAGGAACTGCTGCTCCCAGACACAACTGGCCAACAAGCAAAGAAAAATCCCTTGCAGCACTGATACGCTGGGACCACTACACAGTACTGGGTACACGAGCCGACCGGTGTGCCCTGAAACACACAGATATTCATTAGGTAAATGGTAACAAATAGCCACATAAAAACAGTGACACTGGACAGGAAGCAGGCTGGACCTATACTTGGGGACACACAGATTGCTAGGGACATTAACATACCTTAAATGGTGATTGCGCTGTGATAAGAGGGGAAGGAAGGAGGAGGAAGGGGAAGGGGCTAGCTCAAATGTATAGAGAGGTGAATGAAAAATGAAAAAATTATACAAAATATAAAGGTATAATGAGCATGAGGGCTAGTATCATACTAGCACATAAAAAATATAATGTAAATACTGAAACAGAAGAAGAGAAAAATCTCAGTGCAAAAGGGCTAGTACCATACTAGCACATATGTGGTAACTCAGCAAATACTTATCAAAAGAAAAATCTCAGTGCAAAAGGGCTAGTATCATACTAGCACATATGTAGTAACTCAGCAGATACTTAATGGTGACTCCAAGTAAATAAATAAATGGTGAACAGTCCCACCGCCTTGTAGTACAAAGTGCTCAAACAATGAGTCATCAGTTCCAAAAGGCAAAATAGAAAAATATACAAAATATAAAAGTGTGATGAAATGTAGTAAAGTGCAGTCTAATGAGTACTAAATCCGAATAAACTGAAGAAACAAAATAGCCTAAAATGTATAAAAAGCTATGAAATGAGTGACAAATACAGTGTGGGTACAAAAAAAAAAAAATTGAACAAAATAAAATATATAAATCAAACAAAGTCCACGTGCATGAGGGCTAGTATCACACTAGCACATAAAAAATATTGTACATACTGACACAAAAGAAAAGAAAAAATCTCAGTGCAAAAGGGCTAGTATCATACTAGCACATATGTGGTAACTCAGCAAATACTTATTGGTGACGCCAAGAAAAATAAATAAATGGTGAACAGTCCCACCACCTTGTAGTACAAAGTGCTCAAACAATGAGTCATCAGTTCCAAAAAGGCAAGTCCACAAGCTACAGGAAAAACAAAGTCTTCAGTGGGGACACCATTGTGCTCACAAGCAGCTCACCTTACTGCTGCAAGACAACAGCTTGTAATCCAATAACAAATCACCAGCAAGCAAGGGTCCCATCCAGTAGTTCAGGAGATTCGGGTGGTGGGTGTGCAGGATGGTATATAAAAAACATAAGCAGACAGTATATAGTATAACTCCGTGGCGGCCAAAGTGGAAAAAGGGACAGGACACAGAAGGGGGATGCACTCACTCACTATTTGGGAAGGTGATCGTGACCTCTTAATCTAATTTTTTTCCAAATTAAACAACAATACCAAAAATATTGTATTAACGTGGCAAATAGCGGAACACTCTATTCCGTTTCTCGATCTTGAAATTTCAGGTATCAACAATCAATTCATTACTAAGACCTTCTTTAAAAACGTCGACCGTAATAGTTACTTACCTCTGCGAAGTTGCCATCACAGAAACTGGCTATTTAACATCCCTAAAGGCCAGATCATGCGACTAAGACGTAATTGCGCTCTTGAAAAAGACTTCTATATGCAGGCCAGTCTGATTGGAAAAAGATTCATAAATAAAGGCTACAGTCAAGAGTTTATAAGAGAAAAAATCGAAGAAGTAGGACAAATGCAAAGACGAGTATTGCTCGAAGATAAAAGACCAACATGTCAACAGGACCAGGTGCCCCTAGTCTTTGAGCACAATTCCCAATATAAGAAGATCGAAAGCATCGTATCACGACACTGGCATATTTTGAAATCTGATAGAGGGCTCAGGGAGGTGCTACTAGATAAACCTAAATTTATCTACAAAAGGGCACCCACACTAAGAGATCGGTTAGTTAAAAGTGTGATTGATCCTCCAAAGAAACAATTTTATTTCTTCACAGGCAAGGGTTTTTACCCTTGTAAACGATGTTATGCCTGTACCCGCACTAAACGTCCGAACCAAAAAGTGTTTTCTTTCCAATCAAACAGCAATGGCACAAAATATGAGATCAAGGAGTTTATTGGGTGTAACTCTGAGGGAGCGGTCTATGCATTGGAGTGCAGCTGTGGCCTCCAATACATTGGCCGTACCAAAAGGCTATTGAGAATTCGTATCAAGGAACATGTTCAAAACATTCAAAAGGGGTATGATAAACACAATGTCTCTAGGCATTTTGATAAATGTCACAATAGAGACCCTAGCCATCTGAGATTTTGGGGTATTGTGCCCTATACCAAACCATGGCGTGGGGGACACAAAGTGAGGATTTTAAGTCAACTCGAGTCCCAATGGATCTTTTCTATGGACACTCTTGTACCCAAAGGGCTTAACATCGAGTTTGACCTGAATTGCTTTCTTAGTGACTATTAATCTTCTGCACCCCATGCGATTATGTTCACTGGGTCCCACATCCTCTCCTTTTTTAATCCTTTACTGATTTTCTTATATACTCTCCTGATTAGTTTTACTTATATGTATTTTTAAATTTTTTATCTTCTTGGTTTTGCTATATTGTTCTCACTGTCATATATACATATTTTAATTTTAGTGTATTTACCTTATGCATTCCCTTTCAGTGAGCCTGTGATATTCCCCGAGCTCCAGTTTATATATATATATATATATATATATATATATATATATATATATATACATATTTTTTTTTATATCTGTTTATTCCATTTATTTTTTAAACAATTTTTATATTATCCATTACTTTTGACATTTATTGGATGTCCTCTCTCCCGCTGGACTAACCACTAGTCTATATTTTTTTCTTTTTTTTTTTTTTTTAACAGAAATTTTTTTATTAAACAAATCAGCATTACATTGCAAGATAATTTAATACATTCAAAGTAGAAAGCATAATAACAGTAAAAATCTATCTTCAAACTGTAGTCTCTGTTTATCAGATATTCCAGTTATGCAGATGACAGAAATATCACATAACAATACCCCTTATTGCATTATAGTATTATACCATCGTAGATAAAATTATGTAAGTAACCAATTTCAATCCAGTCTGATACGGAGGGGGAGGGGAGAAGGGGGGGGAGGAGAGGGGGGAGGGAGAGGAGGGGGGAAGGGGAAAGAGGGGAACGAGAGAGAGGGAAGGGCGGGGCGAGAGGGGATGAGCACAAGAAGAGTAGGCAATGAGATATAGGATGTCCTCCAATGAGTTTCACAGCATACCAATTATGGATCAGGGGGCTCAGGGACCCCAGAGGCGTCTATCCAAGAGGACCAGATTTTATCGAACTTCCCTGGGCATTGCCTACTTTCATATGTCAACCTATATAGGGGAAGTACCATGTTTACCGACCTTCTCCATGATGCCAAAGTAGGAGGCTCTGCTAGTTTCCATACCAGTAAGATTTCACGCCTAGCATAATATAATGCAAAGGTAAGACACAATTTACTATACCTGTCTCCCTCAAGATCCTCCAAATGGCTAAGCAATAGTATCTGAGGATCGACCAATACATTTAAGCCTGTAATATTGCTCAGTGTGGAGGCCACTGCTGACCAAAAGGGTCTAAGTTTGGGACAGGACCAGACCATGTGCCAAAAGGTGCCCACCTCCTGTCTGCATCTCTGACAATTGGGGTCCCTTTGATTGTAAATGCGCGCCAATCTCTGGGGGGTGAAGTACGCTCTGTGTAGGAACTTAAATTGTATGAACCTATTTTTCGCTGCGATCATGGAAGGAATGTAGGAAATTAAACACTCCTTCCATTCCTCTTCGTCCAGGGAAGGAATATCAACCCTCCACTTTTCCCATGTCTTAGTTAGTTTGGTGTCATATTCTACTGTGAGATATAAATATAATGTTGAAAGTGGCTTCCCCATCACACTAGAAATCAAGAGCCGTTCAATGGAGTCCGATTCCAAAATAAGGGGGGCAGGGAACTGAGCTTCAAAAGCATGCTTTTGCTGCCAGTATCTAAACTGGAAGGAGGATGGGATAGCAAATGATTGCCTCAGGGCCTGGAAAGTCATAAGCCTACCATCTTGAACTATATGTTTTAGAGTGAGAATACCCTTTTTTGCCCAGATAGAGGGGTCTGGTATACTGTGAAGGTGAGGGAGCATGGGGTTACTCCATAGGGGCATATGCAGTGAGATATGATTAGGTTTCCCATATATCTTCCTAGCCTCCTGCCAGACCTTAACGGTGGTCCACATCCAGGCTGTCATGGACGGGCTAGCCCTAAGTCCACGAAACGGAAGGTTGCTCAGGGCTGCAAAGGAGCCCAAAATGGCTGCTTCGAGAATGACCGCAGGATTCTGTGCGGGTTGGGAGAACCACCACCGGACCGTAACAAGAACAGCTGCCCAGTAATAGATTTGAAAGTTCGGTAGTGCCAATCCCCCCCGAAAGTGGGAGATATAGGATCTGCTTGGCCATCCTAGGTGGCCTCCCAGCCCACACAAATTGTATCAACAGACTCTCCAACCGTCGAAAAAAGGCCCTAGGAATGTGTGTGGGTGTGTTGCGGAAAAAATATAAATATTTAGGAAGGAAAATCATTTTTAGCAGGTTTACTTTGCCGACCAGGGTCAGTGGAAGTGAACGCCAAGCAGGTAAACCTAGCCGTTAGCTGTGTCATAGGTGGACGCAGATTGTTGTCCATATAATCCTGGACTTTACCACTAATTTTAATCCCTAGGTACTTGAAATCCTCTACCCATTTAAGCTGCACGTGTGGAACTCTAGGGGTCGACGGGTGAAGCGGGAACAGTATCGACTTATCCCAATTAATACGGATCCCCGAATACCCGCCAAATTGGTTGATCAGATCTAATGCAGTCTGTAAGGAGGACGACGCATCCGCTAAATAAAGCAGAGCGTCGTCCGCATATAGCGAAATTTTGTCCTCAATTGGGCCCACCTGAAGCCCCCTCACCTCGGGGTCAGCCCTCAGCAGTATAGCCAGGGGCTCCATCGCCAGAGCAAATAAGCTCGTGGGAAAGGGGACACCCCTGTCTCGTACCCCGAAATAATTTAAACTTCTCCGATAGGCAACCGTTGGTGCGTATACTGGCTGAAGGGCTATGGTATAGCATGCGGAGCCACTTCGTGAAACCCGGGCCAAACCCAAATCGTGAGAGCACCTCCCATAAGTAGCCCCACTCGACGGAATCAAAAGCCTTCTCCGCGTCGAGTGAGGCCACTATTCCCCCGGACGCCTCATCCGCCCTGTCGTAGCGTGGCTACGTTGTAAGCCGTCACGATTGCCCCATGTTATGCACGGGTTATTACGATTCTTATATGCCGGCTTGTTTTTAATTGTATTTTTACCTCACGGAGCGTGCACTCTCCGTTGCGGTCTGTACTTTTATTGAATAAATTCCGAAACTTTTTACACTATTGGAGCTCCGCTCTTTTGCTTTTTCCTTTGCCACACTGGGAGCAAGAGAGCTTTCCTTCCCCCCTCTCCAGGTGTTTCACTTGGACCAGCCCGGATCGGAGACAACATTCCTGACAGCTGCTGGGGAGATCTTCTCATTACACGGTCCCTGCAGAGGGCAAAAATCTGCATGCCTGATAGACCCTGCCAAGGAGGGGGTCCAACACGGAGGGTAAGAGTCCACCTTTATCACTTTCTCACTTATTGGAGTCACCGTCAGTGGATTTGCACCATCCTGCACATCTCTCTCCTTTGTCAATCCACTCATAGGGGGATTAGTTGCTGCTGAGCTGTATAGTGGATGGAAGCTTTTTTTCACTGATGAACTTTTTATGTTTGAACCCATGGATTGAGTTTGTTTGATTTTCAGATTTTCACGCTATTAATATCATTGTACTTCACATGTACACAATTTTTGTTTCTTCTTTTTATTTGAGTTTTTATGTTTTGCACTTATATATTTCTACCACTCATGGAGTCATTTACTTGCTCCCAGTAGATTGTGGTTTTTACTACCACCCACATGTATTCACATCTATGTGTGTATTTTCATATAATTAGCGCACTTTATTTATTTTTTATTTTTCATGGTATACACAGATATTGGTGTATTTTGTGTGCAGCTTTTACCTTTGACCTTTTTTGCTCTGCAGTGCAGTTTTTCTTTTTATTTTTGAAACTTGAAATCCTCTACCCATTTAAGCTGCACGTGTGGAACTCTAGGGGTCGACGGGTGAAGCGGGAACAGTATCGACTTATCCCAATTAATACGGAACCCCGAATACCCGCCAAATTGGTTGATCAGATCTAATGCAGTCTGTAAGGAGGACAACGCATCCGCTAAATAAAGCAGAGCGTCGTCCGCATATATAGAGAAATTTTGTCCTCAATTGGGCCCACCTGAAGCCCCCTCACCTCGGGGTCAGCCCTCAGCAGTATAGCCAGGGGCTCCATCGCCAGAGCAAATAAGCTCGTGGGAAAGGGGACCCCCCCTGTCTCGTACCCCGAAATAATTTAAACTTCTCCGATAGGCAACCGTTAGTGCGTATACTGGCTGAAGGGCTATGGTATAGCATGCGGAGCCACTTCGTGAAACCCGGGCCAAACCCAAATCGTGAGAGCACCTCCCATAAGTAGCCCCACTCGACGGAATCAAAAGCCTTCTCCGCGTCAAGTGAGGCCACTATTCCCCCGGACGCCTCATCCGCCCTGTCTATATGAGTATAAAGGCGTCTAATATTGATGTCAGTACCTCTCCCGGGCATGAAGCCTGTTTGATCCCTGTGGATCAGGGCAGTGATGACTAGGTTAAGCCTATTGGCCAATTCTTTTGCCAGTACTTTTGCATCCACATTCAGGAGGGATATGGGGCGATATGAAGAGCATAAAGTAGGGTCCTTCCCTTGTTTGGGGATTACCACTATGATCGCTTCACTCATTGTATCCGGGAGTTTCTCGAGACGCAGAAAAGAGGCCCTGAAGTTTGTCTACTAGTTCTGCCGCGTATTGTTTGTAAAATTCTACAGGGATACCGTCGGGTCCCGGTGTTTTCCCGTCTGCATTGACTTGAGTGCCCGGAGTATTTCTAAGGATATAATTGGGGCATCAAGCTTCTCACGATACGTCACCGTAAGGGTTGGGATATCAATGTTATCTAGGTATGCTACCAGATCCTCCTCTCTATAGTCTGCCCTGGATGTGTAGAGGGATTTATAGAATTCCGCAAAGCAGCCATTGATCTCTTCCGGTGTGTGAACTATCTGTCCCGAGGGGTCCCTGATATGGGAAATGCTCATCCCTCCCGCCTGTTCCCTGGAGAGCCAGGCCAGCAGACAGCCCGCCCTCTCTCCCTGCTCAAATATACGTTGAGATTGAGCTAACATTTTTTTCTGGGTAAGAGAGGTACGAAGATGAACCAACTCAGACGTCATAAGTTGTAATTGTGAATAGTGTACAAGGTCTCGGGTATGGACAAAGAGAACCTCCGCACTACTCGCATCCCGCTCCGCTCTTACCAAGTCTGCCCTGTGCTCCCTGCGAACTCTGGCTATGATGGTCTGGTAGTGTCCCCTCGTCGTGGCTTTAAAGGCATCCCAGACAACTGTAGGGTCAGCCGAGCCCACGTTTACCGCCCAGAAGTCAAGCAACTCCGTTCTGAATTGGGAGTCCACAGCAGTGTCTGAAATCCAAAACCTCGAGAGCCTCCATATCTTGTCTACAGGACCCAATGAAATGTCCAATGACAACAACAGGGGGGGTGTGATCAGAGATTCCTCTAGGCAGTATTCGTATATCTGTGACCCGTGGGAGGACCGGACTTGCTGCGAAGACTAAGTCTATTCGGGAGAACGCCTTATGAGAGGCCGAGTGGCATGTGTATGCCCTGGTCTGGGGGTGTCTCCACCTCCAGACATCAGTCAGGCCATAAGTGTTCGCCCAGTCGGTCAACCCAGTCCTGCAGACGTCAGTCTGTCAAGATCCGGGTCAGGGACCATATTAAAATCACCCAGTATAATATTGTTATCAGATGCAAAGTCGGCTATCTTGCTGGTGATCTGATTGAGCACCAGCAATGAAGCCGGAGGAGGCAAATACAAGCCCACAATGGTCCACGTCAAAGAATATATTTTAGCATGGATGATAACATAACGACCATCTGGGTCCAGGGCCAAATCCAGGAGCCGGAAAGGAAGAGATTTCAGTATCAGGATAGTAACACCCCTGGAGAAACTGGAGTGTGTAGAGTGGTAGTGGTAGCCCACCCACGGTTTTTTAAGGGCCAGAACCCTACTTCCTATGAGGTGCATTTCCTGGAACACACATATATGTGGGTTATATGCTTTAATAAATTGGAACACCAGGGAACGCTTGATCGGGGAGTTCAGTCCCCTTGTGTTCCATGAAATGATATTGAGGGAGGACATGGTTACTCAGAATGATAATAATATTAGGATTAATGTAGATCATGGCTCCTGGAGTGGACCCCCGGACCCACAACGGACACACCTGGAAACATTGCAATGCTGATGAGTCAATTTTTTTTTTAGTGCAAGTATAACACAAAAACAAAACCAAACTAAAAACAGCCCAACATCTAACGTAAATTAAAATAGCCCCATTAGGGGAACTTTCCCCACCCCCCCACCCCACCCGACCCCCCCAAACTGAGGCGGGCTTCAATCCCAAACCAATTCAGCTCGCCGGCTGCAACAGAGGGTCCGTGGAAGAGGCGAGCCCAAACCCCCCGAGGATTCACAAGCAGCAGTTCAAGCGGCTTTCCAAATGTGAGATCTCCGCTAATGGACTGTAACAGGCTGTGAGGTGTTAAAAGTCAGACAAAGGAGAAGTAGACCATATTGTGACCCCACAGTAAAGTCGATCCATCATTAAGAGGGTATCTAGAGCAAGAACTTCAGTGCTCCCCAAGGGGACATGCAAGTGCCAAGAAGCTTCATATCTCAACAGTCACCTGACCAAATTCTTTGGCAGGGGCATTAACTTATAATTTCCTGGTAGGGGATAGTTAGTTACTTAGGCGGCATACGGTGTGCCCTCTCAACTGTATAGTAGGGTGACCATCGGGCCTCCGGTAGAAGGTCACGCAGCAAGCCTTCTATAAAGGAGGTAGGATTGTTCTCCTCCACCCCCTCCGGCAAACCAATAATACGAAGATTATTGCTCCGATTTCTGTTCTCCGTGTCTTCGACTCTGTATTCTAGGGCCTTTACTTTAGTTTGAAGCGTACGGAGTTGTACTCCATGTTCCGCCATGGTGTCTTCAGTGGTACTCAGTCTTTGTTCCGTCTCAGTAACTCACGACCTGATTTTGTCTATATCTTGGCGGATTAAACCCATATCCAGTTGGACAGCTTCAATTTTTGTTGTTAACGTGGATTGGCAAGTTGCGATGGCTGCCATGACGTCCGCCAGCCAGGGGGGACGAGAGTCGTCCGACTCCATGATGCTTGTCTGTGAGGCTCTATGGGCACTGCGTGTGTTGTGAGCCTCCGGTGCGAGACAGGTGGGCGTTTGAGTCCGACTGTGGCGGAAAGGTCAACCTTTTGCCCCCTTTACTGTATTTTGCGCTAGACGACCTGCGCCTCATTCAGAATTCCGAAGCCCTGATCTGGGCAATATGCAGTGGCTGGCCGTGGGAGCCTGTCAGTGGGTTCAGGGGTGTTCAGGCAGTGGGTGCAGAGCTTTACGTGCCCCCCAGAGAGTCTTCCCCCTAACCTGCAAGTTAAGTAGAACAGAAGCGATCCTCTTCAGGCTTCCACAGGCCTACAGGAACACACAGCTCGTCCACAGAGTGCCTCACCTAGGATGTCAGGAATGGGGATGGTTTAGGGCCTGTTCCGCTGTCCAGGTGGAGGCCTCCAGCCGTCCCAGGGCCCCCTCCTCCAGGTATCCGGGATCAATTACTCCCCCAGGCGATCCGGCGGCCCCAGATCCTCAGGAAAGGCCGAGGTTGCGGCCTATTCGTTCGTGGTGGGTGATGGGGAGATCAGGCCCCATTCAGCATTTATAGCCAGGCCCGAGCCTGCCGGTTAATCTCCACCCACAGGCCGCAGCAGGCTGTGATGGTCGATGGAGGCGCCGACCGCGCCAAGGGTCCTCCAGGCCGCTGGGAAAGGCCGCGGCTGCGGCCTAGTGCCGCGAGGTAGGCTGGGGGCGTCTGGTGGGCCTCGATCTCTGCCCAGGACCACAAGCTCTCCTCTCCCCTCAGTAGACAAGAGATCCACAGGTCCCCCACAGTCAGCAGGGATGTGTCCGCGGAAGATTGGAGGCTGATGGATCCGGATTAATGTAGTGGTGTGTGGAGCTCTCTAAAAACGCCGCCGCTCACCTCGCCATCTTGGCCACGCCCCCCCCTATATTTTTTTCTTAATAATTTTGCTGATGTTTGCATTTTCGTTTTTACTGTATATTTGCCCTTTTTATACACTATTTTAGTTTGCTATACGTTTCCCAGTTTATTCAATTTTTTTCTCCCAGGACTACATATATTGATTGGCTGCTATGCACCGCACAGTGTGTGTGGCTTGCTGCGCCTCTTGGCTGCTTTTTATTAAGCATGACTATGACTACTAGTACCTCTTTTAATATAAGAGTGAGACCTCAACAAAATGGCTGACGGACTTGTCCAGTGCTGGGTTTGCCCAGTGCAGTGGCGGGCTTCGGGAAAATGGGCGCCGGGCGTCCATTTTTGTAGTGGCGGGCTTCGAGAAAATGGCCGCCAAACGCCCATTACATAGAGACCATATAAAAGCATAGACTCTTCATCCCGTGTTATCCTCTGATGAAGTCACGTGACGTGACGATACGCGTGAGGTTTGGAGCACGGGAACTGTAACAGACTGATGATAGGATACGAGCTCGGCGCTCGTGGATGTTTTTTACTATAGCCTTCTGCTAAATGTAAGTGTACCATGTTGTTTTTAACCTAATAAACTGATTTATATACGGGATCACGCTATTTGCACTCTCTTGCAATACTCCACATATATGCATCCCATTGTGACGAGCATTGAGGAAATGGGGACGGTTTGAAGACACCCTTTTTGAGGTATACGAACTCGGCGTTCGTTGGATTGACGCCCACACTAATTTTACAAAAGTGAGTGCATCCCCCTTCTGTGTCCTGTCCCTTTTTCCACTTTGGCCACCACGGAGTTATACTATATACTGTCTGATTATGTTTTTTATATACCATCCTGCACACCCACCACCCGAATCGCCTGAACTACTGGATGGGACCCTTGCTTGCTGGTGATTTGTTACTGGATTACAAGCTGTTGTCTTGCAGCAGTAAGGTGAGCTGCTTGCGAGCACAGAGGTGTCCCCACTGAAGACTTTGTTTCCCTTTCCTGTGGCTTGTGGACTTGCCTTTTTGGAACTGATGACTCATTGTTTGAGCACTTTGTACTACAAGGTGGTGGGACTGTTCACCATTTATTTATTTTTCTTGGATTCACCAATAAGTATTTGCTGAGTTACCACATATGTGCTAGTATGATACTAGCCCTTTTGCACTGAGATTTTTTCTTTTCTTTTGTGTCAGTATTTACAATATTTTTTATGTGCTAGTATGATACTAGCCCTCATGCACATGGACTTTGTTTGATTTATATATTTTATTTTGTTCAATTTTTTATTTTGTACCCACACTGTATTTGTCACTCATTTCATAGCTTTTTATACGTTTTAGGCTATTTTGTTTCTTCAGTTTATTCGTATTTAGTGCTCATTAGACTGCACTTTATTACATTTCATCACACTTTTATATTTTGTATATTTTTCCATTTTGCCTTTTGGAACTGATGACTCATTGTTTGAGCACTTTGTACTACAAGGCGGTGGGACTGTTCACCATTTATTTATTTATTTGGAGTCACCATTAAGTATTTGCTGAGTTACTACATATGTGCTAGTATGATACTAGCCCTTTTGCACTGAGATTTTTCTTTTGATAAGTATTTGCTGAGTTACCACATATGTGCTAGTATGGTACTAGCCCTTTTGCACTGAGATTTTTCTCTTCTTCTGTTTCAGTATTTACTTTATATTTTTTATGTGCTAGTATGATACTAGCCCTCATGCTCATTATACCTTTATATTTTGTATATTTTTTTCATTTTTCATTCACCTCTCTATACATTTGAGCTAGCCCCTTCCCCTTCCTCCTCCTTCCTTCCCCTCTTATCACAGCGCAATCACCATTTACTTTATTCATACCACTTTTGTCTGTTTGGATCAGCCACTTAGGTGTTGCAGCAGTGCCCCTTAGCATAGGTATTTCTGACAGTGCAGGAGTTTCTTCATTATTTATCCATTAACATACCTTAGCCTAAGGCAAAGAGCAGAGCTGGAACAGCCAAGCATGGCTGGACGTGTACCTAATCACAATAACAGCAGGGGGGGTCGAAGCAGTCTTAAACACAAGTCTTGTGAGATAACATGTAATAGCCAAACCTTAACAGTTAAATCCATGGAACTACAAGTATCAACATGGCTAATCAGTGGAGCAAAGAAACTTGTTCATACCAGAGCTTCATACCTGTTGGATCAGAACATACCACCCATACCCAAGTTAGTCCAACCATAGCCAAACAGACTGAAACGAAAGCACCAACTAAATAATGGTAATGAAAACCTAAAAACCCAGTCAAACCAGGAAAAAGAAAAACATTGTCTATGGAGGTTGTGAGGCTGTGTTTCCCTTTTGTTCTGAAAGCCAAGAAACCCAATTATCGAATCTTAGGGATAAAACACCAATAAAATTTAGTAATAAACATTCAATTTTTCGTCTAGAAACAACAAACCAATGGTTATATACCTGTAGTAACAAGACATTAGCATATGAAACACAAATATACATTACATTACATTATATTACATAAACAGTGCACTGTTTTTTTTTTTTTAAATACCAAAAATTGTTGAACTCAACTTATTAATATGTATTACTTAATACATATTAATACCACGTGGATTTTTGTTTTATGGTATACCAATAATTCCCCCCCAAAAAATGTATTCACCATGGTGAAAAAAAAAATAGCAACTCGTAATAAACCTTTTAGCGGTACATTTATCAACAAATCATAATATCTCACCACAAAGAACCCCTTACAGAACTGTCTCTCTGGAAAACAAATACATTTTAATAAATACACATTTCAACTCATTATTACAGATAATTATCTTGGCTCAGGTAATTTGCATGTCAATACAGTTCACTTTACACTCTCACCGACCTGGTCAGAAAGAAGGGGGGGTCATTTGGATGGGCTGTCAGCAGCTGAGACAACAGACGTCAGAGTTAGACAACACAACATATATTCTATATTCCACACACACACACACACACTTACACAATTAGCTAGGTCAAAGATGACCTCTAGACATCACACACATCAGCATGTTTTCTATAATAACCTGTACTTCTTCTTAAACCCATAACATTTGTTTGGTAAGGTTGAAATTCTTTCAGAGATCCATCCCATTTCATTAGCCCCTTCTCAGCCTGTATCGATGCATTCTCAGGATTTTGGAATGGGACCCCTGACCTAAATGGTTCATACTTCTTACACCTAGGCCCCTTTGCAAAGCGCACTGAGTACACTTCCTAATCACGTCTTGTGGTCCTATATGGATTATGTTTACCAACTTTTTGACTGGAACTGGACGGACAGAATCTCACGATGTGGCCAAATAAACCACATAAGTGACATTTTATCTTATTTAAATTGGTACAACATCTCTTAACAAACGGCTTTGTTTTAGACGACTGAGAATGTGGGTTGGCCTTTTCTGCATTAGTAGTTTTTACCTGCAGCTTACAAAATATAGGGGCAATTTTTAAAGAGCTCTTACCTTCCTGGGATTTTTTATTGTTGGTACATACGTTAGGTGTGGAGGACATCCCCCTGAATTCAGACCTACCCAATTCAGTTAACCTGTTATCTTCTCTATCTGAAAACTGAGACAATGGCTCCTGGCAGCTGACAGGTAATGGTTTCACTTCTCTTTCTGCATCCTCCAGTCTTTCTCCCAACAGATGAACGTCTGTCTTCCTGTAATCTTTGGTTTTCTAGTACTAATTGCTGGTGGATATCCTCAGAATTTAACATAGAAGCTTCTAAAGTACGGATGGTACCTTTGGTTATTTCTAGCGCTTCTTTTAGGGATGTGTTTTGCACTTTCAAATGTTCATACTGTTTAACTAACCACCCAGCCGCAAAGATTAGTGGCGTCTTTCCCGTTCGCTTACTACAGCTTCTTTCAGTGAAATTTAATTTCACATCCTCTCCCATCAGCGGGACAGAAAGTGTCCCTTCTGCCTGGAGACTTTCCTCCCTTAATGCCAGCATGGCCATTTCATTTCCATGTCCTGCTACTCTGCCTTCCTCTTCCTGTACCTCACAATCCCCCTGTAATCCACATTTTACTGGGGTATCAGACTTGTGTTGTGGCTCTCCCTTTTTTTTTTTTTAATCCTTTATTTTTCATGGGTTTCACAATACAATTCATTGCACTCATATAGTGCCAGCTTAATACGTCTTAAGTAAATCTATTCATCTATTCATCTGCACATCATATGTTACCTTTAATTGACACTTTAATTCCTTGTGAATTCCCTTTTTCTACTATTAACCAATTGCTCCAAAAAAAAATCCCCTTTTACCCCCTCCCTAACCCAGAGCAATAAAAAAAAAAAAGAGAACTCCTCTCGACCCCTCCCTCTCTCCCCTCCCCTCCATCTCTTCCCACTTCAGTCCATTCTCTCCCTATAGTCCAAATATGGGGCCCATGTTGTCCGATACTTCTCATCTTGGTCTTTCATTGTCAAAGTAAGATTTTCCATTTGTTGTATTTCTGCAATTCTGGCCAACCATTGTGCCCTAGTTGGAGAGTTGTCTTTTTTCCACAGAGCAGGGATACATGCCCTAGCTGCTGATAAAAGGTGTCTTAGCAGCGAGTTTTTAAAATTTTCCGCTGATAACGGGAAATCTAGCTCTCCCTTTTTGTCCACCATTGAAAAGTGACAATTCATGTCAGCCCATGAGCACTATGCTGACAAGGACTGGGCAACTGCATAAGGCCCAAGTCCTGACAACTGCTCCTGGTCTCCCTGAAAATCACTGTCACCACTTGTTGGGGGTTGTGATGGTTTCTGCTTGTCCCTTCAGTGCGTTCTGTTACTTCGTTCTGAGTAGCTGACCGTTTTCTAGCCATGTTGCGTAATCATACTCCTCGTAGAGTTCGTGCTGTGCAGGGGCTTGGTGTTGGGGTCCTTACCTTGACACAAGCCCAGTCCATGAACAGGGTGGGGAGGAGTTCATGGACCAAGAATTGGTTGCGCCAGCGTGACCAGTTCTGTCACATGCCTTTGCTCCATGACATCCATGAGAATAATCTTGATGATTTCAGGAACTTTCTCTGGATGACGGAACCCGTATTTCACCGTTTGTTGGCTTTACTGACCCCTTATATCAGCAGGCAGGATACCTGCATGAGGCAAGCCATCACTCCGGAGCAGAGGCTAGTCGCCACCCTGTGGTACTTGGCGACAGGGAGAAGACTGCAGGACCTCAAGTTCTCGACAGGCATCTCCCCCCAGGGTCTGGGGATCATTATCCCGGAGACCTGTTCTGCCATCATCCAGGTCCTGCAGAAGGAGTATATTAAGGTAAGATTTTTATCCTTTAATATCAAAGTTTATTATATTTAATGTTTGATAATATATTGTATTTCTTTCCTCATTCCCTAATTACCATGATTGTAATATGCTGTGAATGTCCCCTTTGTCCTCATGCATGCTGTTTTTTTAGGTAATTTTTTTGCCCTTCTTACATATTTGCCTTCACTTACCTCCCCAGCATGCTCTCCTGGGCGTATATTCACCTCATGTAGTCACTTAACAATGTATTTTGTCGCTCCATAGTACTGATTTACCCTAAATACCCCCTAAAATTTGGTAAATTGTGATTTGTGCTTTAAATTCAGGTAGAGTGCCAGAGGCTTTTTTTTGTGTCCCAAAATCATTTGGAACCCTCCCTCCCCCCAACTGCTAAATCAGCTGATACCAATCATCTATCTGCTGACTTTGCCAAACCCATACACACTATACCCACCTCTTTAGTGGTCAGATTTATGGATGAATTCCCCAAAGCATGTAGTGCAAGGGCCTGCCTGAATACTTTCAAATGGTACTGTTTAAAGTTTTTGTATCCTATTATTATCTTGATAGGTAATAGCAGAATGTCAAAATGTGCTTAAATGTGTACAGTGTGTATTTATAGCTTTGTATTATGACACTTCTTACCTGTCCAGTGGGCTGCCAATAGTGTAAGTAAGGAGGGGCTGGCCAAAGTAATACACATTATTTAAGTATTCATCTCTCAATGAAGTGGAGAGGGTTACCTGTCCAAAACATACCCCCCCATAAAATTTTAGAAATGGTCCATGAGAGGGGGGCGGGGGGGAATCTGATAGGTGGACCTTATACCTTTGTCTTTAAAGATTCCCTAAACTAAATGTTATACTGATGTTGGCCAAGAATGTTTGTGTCTAATCTGCTTTCCAGATCATGTGCAAAATGATTAATTTTGTTTTCTTGTTTGACTCCACAGTTTCCTTCCAACCCACAGGAATGGCAGACTGTGGCCTCCCACTTTGCCCAGCGGTGGGACTTTCCTAACTGCGGAGGGGCAATTGATGGGAAACACGTCCACATCGTCCCACCACCCAACTCAGGGTCATACTATTACAACTATAAGGGGTTCAGTAGTATTGTGATGTTGGCGGTGGTGTCAGCTACTTATGAGTTCCTATATGTGGATGTGGGGAAGAATGGCTGGATGTCAGATGGTGGAGTCATCACCCAGACGGAGTTCTGCAGGCATCTCCAGAATGGCAGCTTGGACTTGCCACCTCCAGAAGACAATGAGGAAGGACTCCCATTCGTCTTCGTTGCGGATGAAGCATTTGCGCTGGGGGGCCATCTTATGCGGCCATTCCCGATGAGGACCCTCACCCCGGACCAGAGGGTTTTTAATTATTGGCTGGCCGGAGCCAGAAGAGTGGTGGAGAACATGTTTGGAATCATGGTCAGCTGGTTCCGCCTATTTCTTACACCCATACACATGGCAGAGTATAAACTGAATCATATCATCCTGGCGTACTGTGTTCTTCACAACTTTTTAAGGTGAAATTCTGCCAACTATGCTGCCTCAGTTGGGCCTGAGGCTGGAATTCATGGAAATGAACCAAACCCGACGGCGCTTGAGGCTGGCCGTCCTGGCTTGCCCCCCCTGAGTGCCCGCGAGGTCCATCTAAGATACCTTGAATACTTTGCCATCAATATGCCAGACAATGTCTGAGCCTTTTTTTAAATAAAAAAATGAGTTACCTACTAAAATATTTGCTGACATTTATTACTGCTTGTGTTTCTTTTAGCTGACCCTGACTGAAATGTGGGTAGTCCTGAAAATGGCGTGATTGGGTAACATTAGAAAGCATTGTTGGGTGTTATTTACTAAAGGCAAAGGCACTTTGCACTACAAGTGCACTTGAGACTGCACTGAAACTGCACTTGTAGTGCAAAGTGAATTTGCCCTTAGGAAATAACCCCCATTGTCACAGAAAACCACAATTTAACCACAAAAAAAGTTTTCGAGCATTGAAACAATAATCCACACATTCTTGATTATCAATATTTTTAAAACCAGCACAATCACATGTGCATTTATAAAAGGTTTTTAAAACAAACCAACATGTTTGTTGTATAACAAATTTTTGGTCACATTAATAAAAGTAGAAATGTCCATTTAAGGTAAAACAGGCATGTTTAAAACCAACACGAAATACACAAATCTGGAACTTACAAAGTTCAACTTTGTTATAAATTGAAGGCAATATCAGACATGAGTATTTATAAACTGTGTTTGATATTGCGTTCAGATGGGGTGAAGTCACCCCTGGAAAAGCCAAATTTTGAAGATGCACACAAATTGCCGAATGTCAACTTGTGCTAGCTGCTATCATGGGGGATCATGGGACGTGTTTTGTGGGTGCAACCCCTTCCTCTCAGCTACTTTATTATTGAGGAAGGGGTTGCACCCACTAAATGCATCCATTGATCTCCCGTGATGGCAGATAGCACATGTTGACACACTGTGTGCATCTTCAAAATTTGGCTTTTCGAGAATATGTAAAAAAATGTGAGAAATTTTTAGATTCCAAAAAACAAAAAAAAAAGCAAGGGATTTGGAGTTGTTTTAAACTCTCCCATAAACATCAGTGATGTTCTTTATTTTGTTTTGAATATCATTGATGTTTTTCAGGATGTTTTCCAAGTCCCTATTATACCCCATGATCTTCCCGATCAGGATCTGTGCACTTTCACTGGTGAAATGACCTGGATCCACAACATCACGATCACTTAAAAATATAGAAACAAAAACACACCATGTATTAAAAATATGCCAGCATCCATCTCTTACCTGAGCCTGTGGTCGCAGACACTCACCTGTTGTGGTGACTATTTCGATTACGTCTCCTTCCTCCTCCTCCTCCTGTTGGCTTTGGGGGATTTCACTTTCTTCCTGAGGTGGGGGGTCTGTGGTCTCCTCAGATGAGTGGTGTCCTCTGAGTCTTTTCTCCCCTATGTAAATAAAAAATTGGTATACTTAGCACACAGATATTTCATGGCAGAAATAGGAATATGAAACATTGCTTGGAAGTGGGGTCCAATTGTCTATTTTGGCAGAGTTCCAAGATGAAGAAATATTTTTGTCCTTTGTCAAGCTTGAATACTTACCTGTTTTGTACAAGCTTCACAGATAGAGTCACCCCTATAGTATACATTGGAGCACCTGTGTGGGCCCCCTAATAAAAAGGGTGTTCTGGTGTCCCACACTAGTGCTCCAGTGTCCAGATGTGTAAACAGCTGCTAAGTGTCCTCTCCTTACATAGAATCTAGTTTGCATTTCATTCTAGTTACAAACCCATCTACACAACAAAATTATTTTAAGAGAAGTAGGCTAGCAAAAATGTATTCAAATGCATATGCCCAAAACAATGGTGTTTTCTAGGCCGAACGAACAATGTTTCATACGAATAATTTGCCCATGAACATGAAAGTTGTCATTTTAAACTGTACAACAGTTGAGAAAAGCACATGGAGCAGCACGAACGTAATAAAAATAAAGAATAGGAAAACAGCACAACTACTTACTTTTTTGCAGCACTCTCCTGATGCTTCTGTACTGCTTGTGCTCCCTTAATTTGAGGTCCAACCACCGCTTCCTGAGCTGATCCTTGGATCGTCGTACCCCAAAATTCCCTTGCAGACTTTTGACCACGTTCACCATTATCTTGGCCTTCCTGACATTGGGGTTGGGGTAAGGTCCATACTTCCCGTCATAGTCAGCCCTCTTCAGGATGTCCACCATCTCCAACATCTCCCCAAAGGACATATTTGAGGCCTTAAATCGTCTCTTCCAGGATCGGGACGTTTCTGGCTCCGGCTTTCCTTCTACTCATTGGTGTAAATAGCCATGTGCTCTTCCCCACTGCACTGAACGAGAAGGGGCGGGGAATAGACTAGAAAGAATATCAGTGGCGGGCGGAGTTTCACGCATTTGCAGTGTATATAAAGCGTAACACGCGTGCGTAGTACATACGATCTGTGAGCGGAGGAAGGAGTATTGGAGGCGCCGCTTGTGATAACGAAGGTAAGATTTAAACTTGGGCCTATACTGCTTCTAGATTGAGGCCTATATTGGGACAAGATTAGGAGAGTTTCGTATGACATTAGGGTTTGTCTTGTGTCTTGCAGATAAAATGGATGGCTTCAATGACCACAATTTCCTCCCCCTGTTCATAGACAAATACAGGGAGCTGCCCTGCCTGTGACAGATGAAACACCCGCAGTATAATAATAAACAAAAGAGGCAGGCAGCCCTGGAGAAACTGCTGGAGTTGGTGAAGCCGGTGGTCCCCACAGCAACCATCCCCTATTTAAAAGCCAAAATTGGTGGCCTGAGGAGCACTTATCTTAGGGAGCGCAAGAAGGTCACGGATTCCCAGAGATCTGGAGCTGCAGCAGATGACGTTTATGTCCCCAGGCTGTGGTACTATGAGAGACTGCGATTTCTGTCAGACCAGACTGATGTCAGGGAATCCCTCTCTACTCTTCCTTTCACTCTTCCTTCCACCCTGTCTTCCACCCCAGCTGAGGCTTCCAATGTCCAACCTGGGACTTCCAGCCAGGAAGAAATGGAGGAGCCCAGCTGGAGCCAGGTATAGCATTGTTCTAAAGATTTCTGGTCAATAAATAAATGATGTTCACTAGATGTTATTATTGATCACTAATTGCTGATTTCATAAAGTGTTTTACATATCAATAGACTGTAGTGGGCACCAAAAATTGGGACAAGAATGAAAAATGCTGGGCTCAGAATTCTAGTCTGTTATATTTGTTAACATTCTATTTGCAACAGTCATGAGGTGAAAATTGTGTGTCATTGATGAATAAAAAACTAAAACGATGTCCCTTTTTCATACACAGGAAGACCTCAGCCAGGAGGAGTCTGTGGAATGTGGCAGCCAGAAGGAGGCGGGGGTTAGTGGCAGCCAGGAGGAGGCGGGGGTAAGTGGCAGCCAGGAGAAGGCCGGGCCCAGTAGTAGCCTGACAGAATCGCAGGTTCCTCCCCTCCGCCTTCCAACCAAAATACCCAGGAAGGGGAGTAACATGCAGGATTCAGCACTCAGGCTGATTCAGGAGGCTTCTGCGTCCCTCAGAGCCACCCCCACTCCTGAAGAGGCCTTTGCCTGCATGGCTGCCACAAAACTGCAGGGCATGCAGGAGGGTCAACGCCTCATGTGTGAGGACCTTCTTTACAAAACACTAACTAAGGGGGTGAGTGGCAAAATCACACCCAATACCCACCTGTGTGAGTTGGACCATCCTCCTCCTCCTCCTCCTGCCACAACTCCACCACCACAGACACAGCATGGAAGGAAGACCAGAGAGTGATGACCTGGGTTCAGTCTGGTCTGACAAAAGATGCAGGCTCTTATATGACCACAGCCTGGGGACATACATGTCATCTGCAGCTGTTCAGGATCTCTTGGAATTCTGGACCAGACTGCACTCCCTTATATATGGACTCCTCAGGCCACCAAGTTTGCCTGGAAATAATTTATGTGTGCCCTGGGGCTTCACCAATTTCTGCTGTTTCTCCAGCATTGCCTCCCTCTTTGTTTGGTTATGAGCCCTTAATAAAGGATTTTTTGTTTCAATTATACTTTCCTATATGTGTTTTCCTTCAAAAAGGACAGTTTGTTTGTGAGGAGGCAGGTACATTTCAAAAATACAATGTGAAATAACAAGAGACACCAACACCAAGCAACCTCCTTGAGATTAAATAATACAAGATAATAATGGTGTTGTGGTAACTTGACACACAAAACACACACAAAAATATTCAGATTTTTAATCAGATGTGACAAATACAAATATCATATTGATGAAATCACGATAAATAATAAAGAAAGAAGTTTGTGAGAACTCTGTGTGAATATCAGCAGCAAAACTACTTCATTCTTCTAGCATTATAAAGAAGAGCGTGCACTGCATTAAACTATGTAAAACATTGCAGCCTGACGAAAGTGCTATATCCATTGCGAACGCTAATTTTACCAGACTGAGCTGTTGCATCTTGGAATTTATTCTGAGCATGCGTGGCACTTTGTGCGTCGTAATTGGCCACACACGGTCGGAATTGACGCGATCGGATTTTGTTGTCGGAAAATTTTATAGCCTGCTCTCAAACTTTGTGTGTCAGAAATTCAGATGGAAAATGTCCGATGGAGCCCACACATGGTCGGAACTTCCGACAACAAGCTCCGATCGCACATTTTCCATCGGAAAATCCGACCGTGTATACAGGGCATAAGAGGTACATTTACCGAGAAAACTTACGTCCCCATGCTTCTTAGCTCACAAACAAAATAGACTGGACCAGGGCTCTGTGTTCTGGTATATACACACACACATATACACACACACACACACTTGGAAAACCCCGCCCCTCCTCACCCCCCCCTTCCATATGATAAGGCATTGCCACATTCCTTCAAGGGTGGGGGGTTGCACATAAGCCAGGTGGCCACACTTGGCCTTTACATGTCATAAACCCCTCTCTGCCCAACCCCATTTAAGTAAAACAAGTTTGGTAACATTACTACTCCCAGTCAGCCTCACAACCCCCAAGTGATTCCCTCCAGGCAAGGGACAGTACATCTATAAACCAGGTGGTATAACTGACAGAGAGCTTAAACCAGAGCTGTTTTATGATGTCAGCTGTTTTCAGAATATGAACAAAACCAGTCAAACCCATCAACATATTTGGCCTCAAAGCTATCTGGTCTACGCTACAACCTTAGAGAGAAGTTATACACTCAACAAATTATTATATGCTTAAGCTTAAATTAAATTAATACGCAAATAACAATAAGGCAGGCAAGTTCTTAGCCATCCACCTTAATACACAAAGAACCAAAACTAGAATTCCCCACATCTTTCACCCTACAACATCCGCCAAAGTGGAAAGGCAATAGCAGATGCGTTTGCCGACTACTACTCCTCACTTTATAATCTTAAAGATGATTACACAACTCCACAACTGGTAAGCGAGGACATAGATAGCTTCCTGGCCAAATTCAATTTACCCTCTCTAACTCTCACCTACAATCACTGAATGCCACAATTTCCTCGGAAGAGCTAGAACGCACTATAATTTCTCTTCCATTAGATAAAGCCCCAGGTCCAGATGGACTTTCGAATGCTTACTATAAAACATTCACACATATTCTGATTCCCAACTTACTACCCATATTCAATGAGGCCATGTTCATGGGCACCTTCCCAGTAGAAATGTTTAAAGCCTATGTCATCACCCTGCCTAAGCCTAGTAAATCCCCAACGTACCATCCAACTTTCGCCCCATCTCTTTATTAAATGTGGACATCAAATTATATTCCAAACTATTAGCAAATAGATTGTTTGACATTATGCCGTTGCTGGTGAGACAGGACCAAATCGCTTTTACTAAGGAATGTCAAGCTTCCAATGCCACAAGACGTTTACTAAACATTGTTCCCTACTAGGGATGAGCTTCGCGTTCGAGTCGAACCTATGTCCGAATTGCGAACGTTATGGGCCGTTCGTGCCAAATTCGTGTGGCGCGTCAAGGCCCATAATTCACTGCGGCATTGCAGTGCATTGCTGGCTGATGATTGGCCAAGCATGCACTATGACCCGAAAGCTTGGCCAATCACAGCGCCGTTGGTAGAGAGAGCTGTAATTGGCCAAAGCCAGGGTGGCTTTGGCCAATTATGGCTCAGGGGGTTTAGAACACGCCCCACACTATATAAGGCCGCCTGCACGGCGGCCCTGTGTAGTGTGTTCCGGCGTGCTGAGAGATAGAGAGAGAGACAGTGTAATTTCATTTGAGTTAGCTAGATTAGGCAGGACAGTCAGTGAGTTAGCTGCACTTACAGTGTATTGTGTATATATATGCATCCCAGGTGTTGCAAATATATATATATATACACTGTATTCAGTTTAGCTAGATCCGTTCCTGTTATCTTCCTACTGACAGGCAGGCTTGTCTTGTTACAGTATTTACAGCTTCCTGAAGAAAATTGCTGGTGTTCTTTTGATCCTATTAGTACCACAGTCAGGCAGCTAGACTATTTACAGTTAGTGTAGTGCGTCCTCCTCACAGTGTTCAGTTTAGTGTAACCTCTGCACAGTGTTCAGCTAAAACTACAAGTTAGTGTAGTGCACAGTGTTCAGCTAAAGCTACAAGTTAGGGTAGTGTGTCCTCCTCACAGTGTTTAGCTAAAGCTACAAGTTAGTTTAGTGTGACCTCTGCACAGTGTTCAGCAAAAACTACA
Source organism: Aquarana catesbeiana (assembly GCF_042186555.1). Classification (NCBI taxonomy): domain Eukaryota; kingdom Metazoa; phylum Chordata; class Amphibia; order Anura; family Ranidae; genus Aquarana; species Aquarana catesbeiana. The sequence continues at coordinate 755,745,693 of NC_133324.1, forward strand.
AGTTAGTGTAGTGCGTCCTCCTCACAGTGTTCAGCTAAAGCTACAAGTTCAGGATCTCTTGGAATTCTGGACCAGACTGCACTCCCTTATATATGGACTCCTCAGGCCACCAAGTTTGCCTGGAAATAATTGATGTGTGCCCTGGGGCTTCACCAATTTCTGCTGTTTCTCCAGCATTGCCTCCCTCTTTGTTTGGTTATGAGCCCTTAATAAAGGATTTTTTGTTTCAATTATACTTTCCTATATGTGTTTTCCTTCAAAAAGGACAGTTTGTTTGTGAGGAGGCAGGTACATTTCAAAAATACAATGTGAAATAACAAGAGACACCAACACCAAGAAACCTCCTTGAGATTAAATAATACAAGATAATAATGGTGTTGTGGTAACTTGACACACAAAACACACACAAAAATATTCAGATTTTTAATCAGATGTGACAAATACAAATATCATATTGATGAAATCACGATAAATAATAAAGAAAGAAGTTTGTGAGAACTCTGTGTGAATATCAGCAGCAAAACTACTTCATTCTTCTAGCATTATAAAGAAGAGCGTGCACTGCATTAAACTATGTAAAACATTGCAGCCTGACGAAAGTGCTATATCCATTGCGAACGCTAATTTTACCAGACTGAGCTGTTGCATCTTGGAATTTATTCTGAGCATGCGTGGCACTTTGTGCGTCGTAATTGGCCACACACGGTCGGAATTGACGCGATCGGATTTTGTTGTCGGAAAATTTTATAGCCTGCTCTCAAACTTTGTGTGTCAGAAATTCAGATGGAAAATGTCCGATGGAGCCCACACATGGTCGGAACTTCCGACAACAAGCTCCGATCGCACATTTTCCATCGGAAAATCCGACCGTGTATACAGGGCATAAGAGGTACATTTACCGAGAAAACTTACGTCCCCATGCTTCTTAGCTCACAAACAAAATAGACTGGACCAGGGCTCTGTGTTCTGGTATATACACACACACACACACTTGGAAAACCCCGCCCCTCCTCACCCCCCCCTTCCATATGATAAGGCATTGCCACATTCCTTCAAGGGTGGGGGGTTGCACATAAGCCAGGTGGCCACACTTGGCCAACTGGAGGCCTTTACATGTCATAAACCCCTCTCTGCCCAACCCCATTTAAGTAAAACAAGTTTGGTAACATTACTACTCCCAGTCAGCCTCACAACCCCCAAGTGATTCCCTCCAGGCAAGGGACAGTACATCTATAAACCAGGTGGTATAACTGACAGAGAGCTTAAACCAGAGCTGTTTTATGATGTCAGCTGTTTTCAGAATATGAACAAAACCAGTCAAACCCATCAACATATTTGGCCTCAAAGCTATCTGGTCTACGCTACAACCTTAGAGAGAAGTTATACACTCAACAAATTATTATATGCTTAAGCTTAAATTAAATTAATACGCAAATAACAATAAGGCAGGCAAGTTCTTAGCCATCCACCTTAATACACAAAGAACCAAAACTAGAATTCCCCACATCTTTCACCCTACAACATCCGCCAAAGTGGAAAGGCAATAGCAGATGCGTTTGCCGACTACTACTCCTCACTTTATAATCTTAAAGATGATTACACAACTCCACAACTGGTAAGCGAGGACATAGATAGCTTCCTGGCCAAATTCAATTTACCCTCTCTAACTCTCACCTACAATCACTGAATGCCACAATTTCCTCGGAAGAGCTAGAACGCACTATAATTTCTCTTCCATTAGATAAAGCCCCAGGTCCAGATGGACTTTCGAATGCTTACTATAAAACATTCACACATATTCTGATTCCCAACTTACTACCCATATTCAATGAGGCCATGTTCATGGGCACCTTCCCAGTAGAAATGTTTAAAGCCTATGTCATCACCCTGCCTAAGCCTAGTAAATCCCCAACGTACCATCCAACTTTCGCCCCATCTCTTTATTAAATGTGGACATCAAATTATATTCCAAACTATTAGCAAATAGATTGTTTGACATTATGCCGTTGCTGGTGAGACAGGACCAAATCGCTTTTACTAAGGAATGTCAAGCTTCCAATGCCACAAGACGTTTACTAAACATTGTTCCCTACTAGGGATGAGCTTCGCGTTCGAGTCGAACCCATGTCCGAATTGCGAACGTTATGGGCCGTTCGTGCCAAATTCGTGTGGCGCGTCAAGGCCCATAATTCACTGCGGCATTGCAGTGCATTGCTGGCTGATGATTGGCCAAGCATGCACTATGACCCGAAAGCTTGGCCAATCACAGCGCCGTTGGTAGAGAGAGCTGTAATTGGCCAAAGCCAGGGTGGCTTTGGCCAATTATGGCTCAGGGGGTTTAGAACACGCCCCACACTATATAAGGCCGCCTGCACGGCGGCCCTGTGTAGTGTGTTCCGGCGTGCTGAGAGATAGAGAGAGAGACAGTGTAATTTCATTTGAGTTAGCTAGATTAGGCAGGACAGTCAGTGAGTTAGCTGCACTTACAGTGTATTGTGTATATATATGCATCCCAGGTGTTGCAAATATATATATATATACACTGTATTCAGTTTAGCTAGATCCGTTCCTGTTATCTTCCTACTGACAGGCAGGCTTGTCTTGTTACAGTATTTACAGCTTCCTGAAGAAAATTGCTGGTGTTCTTTTGATCCTATTAGTACCACAGTCAGGCAGCTAGACTATTTACAGTTAGTGTAGTGCGTCCTCCTCACAGTGTTCAGTTTAGTGTAACCTCTGCACAGTGTTCAGCTAAAACTACAAGTTAGTGTAGTGCACAGTGTTCAGCTAAAGCTACAAGTTAGGGTAGTGTGTCCTCCTCACAGTGTTCAGCTAAAGCTACAAGTTAGTTTAGTGTGACCTCTGCACAGTGTTCAGCAAAAACTACAAGTTAGTGTAGTGCGTCCTCCTCACAGTGTTCAGATAAAGCTACAAGTTGGTGTAGTGTGTCCTCCTCACAGTGTTCAGCGAAAACTACAAGTTAGTGTAGTGCGACATCTGCACAGTGTTCAGCTAAAGCTACAAGTTAGTGTAGTGCATCCTCCTCTAAAGCTACAAGTTAGGGTAGTGTGTCCTCCTCACAGTGTTCAGATAAAGCTACAAGTTGGTTTAGTGTGTCCTCCTCACAGTGTTCAGCGAAAACTACAAGTTAGTGTTGTGCGACCTCTGCACAGTGTTCAGCTAAAGCTACAAGTTAGTGTAGTGTGTCCTCCTCACAGTGTTCAGCTAAAACTACAAGTTAGTGTAGTGAGACCTCTGTACAGTGTTCAGCTAAAGCTACAAGTTAGGGTAGTGCGTCCTCCTCACAGTGTTCAGCTAAAGCTACAAGTTAGTTTAGTGTGACCTCTGCACAGTGTTCAGCTAAAGCTACAAGTTAGGGTAGTGCGTCCTCCTCACAGTGTTCAGCTAAAGCTACAAGTTGGTGTAGTGTGTCCTCCTATCACTACCGCAGGCAGCTAAATAAGCTACAAGTTATTTTTTGGCGAGCTCTACACAGTGTTCACCTAAAGCTACCTGTAGAAGGTTGGTGGTGTTTTCCTGATCCTTTCACTACCGAAGGCAGCTAAATAAGCTACAAGTTAGTGTAGTGCGAGCTCTGCACAGTGTTCACCTAAAGCTACCTGTAGAAGGTTGGTGATGTTCTCATACTACAGGCAGGCAGTTGATTTTGCTAGCTGCAGTATCAGTACATATATATATATATATATGTATATATCCCAGCTTAGTGCAGCTACAGGCCATTAGTATGTCTGGAAGGCCAACAAGGAGAGGCAGACAGTCACAAGCCAATAAAAGAGGGCAAGCAGGCTCTGTGTCTACAGTGCTGGTCGTGGAGACGGTGCATCCTCATCAGCACGTGGCCGTGGGACACTCTTGGCCTTTTTTTTGGTAGCTGGCTGTGTTGAGCCGCAACATGCGGAAGTGACTCCTTCCCTAGCCCCACCATGTCCTCCTGAGGAGTCCCTCGAACTGTTTGACCACAGTGTTGGGTATATGCTCCAGGAGGATGCCCAGCGTTTGGAAGGCTCTGATGATGATACTGAGCTAGATGAAGGCAGTAACATGAGCATGGACAGAGGGGGTGCCCAAGAAGGGCAGCAATCTGGCAGTCATGCTCCCCCTGCTGCAGCATACTGCCAGGTTTGCTCCAGTGATGAGGAGGGAGGGGATGATGAGGTCACTTACTCAATGTGGGTGCCTGATGGGAGAGAGGAGGAGGAGGCGGCACATCACCAACGAGGCAGGATGCCCTCCAGGGGCCAGCCTAAGGGCAGCACACTGACTGCATCACACCCCAAAGCTCTGCATGTGCAGGGCACTGCAGGCTCTGTGCGTTATTCAAAAAGTTCTTTGGTGTGGGCCTTTTTTGAGACGAGTGCATCAGATCGCACCACTGCTATTTGCAACATATGTCTCAAGCGTATCTCGCGTGGCCAAAACATCTCCTGCTTGGGCACCACATGCTTAACTAGACATATGTTGACCTGCCATGCAGTTCGATGGCAAGCGTATCTAAAAGACCCACACCAAAGAACAAAGAGGACCTCTCCTTGCTCCTCATCAGCTGAGATCTCCAACCCCACTATACCTTCAGTCCTCTCTGAGACCTGCACTGAGAGGAATGAAGGTGTAGAATTAGGTGTGTCACAGCCAAGTACTTGTGAGCAATCTGCTTTCAGTACACCGACGTCAGATTGTACCAGGCAAATTTCCCTGTCCCAGCTGCTGCACCGCCGAAAGAAGTTCGCTCCCAGCCATCCACATGCCCAGCGGTTGACTGCTAGCTTGGCAAAATTGCTAGCATTTCAACTACTGCCTTTTCAGTTGGTAGACTCTGCCCCCTTCCGTGAGTTTGTGGAATGTGCGGTTCCTCAGTGGCAGGTACCCAAACGCCATTTTTTCTCACGGAAGGTGATTCTGGCTCTCTACCGGCATGTGGAAGGCAATGTCTTGGCCTCGCTGGACAGGGCGGTCAGTGGTAAGGTGCATATTACCGCTGACTCATGGTCCAGCAGGCATGGACAGGGACGTTACCTAAGTTTCACTGCACATTGGGTGACTCTGCTGGCAGCTGGGAAGTATTCAGGACAAGGTGCAGTAGTGTTGGAGGTTGTTCTGCCACCACGCCTCCAAAATGCCACTACTAATGATTGTGACACACCTCTCTCCTCCACCCCCTCCTCTTCTTCTTCCTCCATGGCCTCTTCCTGTGCTTTGTCCTCGGAACCACCGGTGCTCCATAGCCGTTCAAGGGGCTACGCAAGTATGCAGGCCAAAAGATGCCATGCGGTGCTTGAGCTGGTGTGCTTGGGGGACAGGAGCCACACTGGGGCAGAGGTTCTGTCAGCTCTGCAGGGGCAGGTTCAGAGGTGATTGATGCCACGCCAACTTAAGGCAGGAATGGTGGTTTGCGACAAGGGCACCAACCTCCTCTCTGCCCTCCGACAGGGACAAATGACCCATGTGCCCTGTTTGGCTCACATCCTTAACTTGGTGGTGCAGCGATTCTTGGGCAGGTACCCAGGCTTATAGGATGTCCTGAGGCAGGCCAGGAAAGTCTGTGTGCATTTCCGCCGGTCATATAATGCCAGTGCTCGGCTGACAGACCTCCAAAAGGAGTTTAACCTGCCCAAGAACCGCCTAATCTGTGACACGCCCACCAGGTGGAACTCAACGTTGGCCATGCTGCAGCGGCTGCACATGCAGCAGAGGGCCATCAATGAGTACCTGTGCAACTATGGCACCAGGACAGGGTCAGGGGAGCTTGTTTTTTTTCCCCACGCCAGTGGGCCATGATCAGGGATGCATGCACTGTCCTGTCACCATTTGAGGAGGCCACGAGGATGGTGAGCAGTGACAGTGCATGCATCAGTGACACTGTCCCCCTTGTCCACCTGTTGGAGCACACACACCGCATGGAATAATGGCCAGGGCACTTAAGGCAGAACAGAGGCAGGAAGAGGAGGACTTCCTTAGCTCTCAAGACCCCCTTTATCCAGGCAGTGTTCCTGCGTGCCTGCTGATCACACAGGAAGAGGAGGAGGAGGAGGATTGTGTCAATATGGAGGTTGAGCCTGGCA